>NC_134484.1:53939974-53964974 GCF_040206685.1 Ascaphus truei | reverse complement strand
AATGCAGTGCACAGTAGTTATCTGCTGTGGCCATTGAGTAGGACCACATATATGGTGATATGTATGTAACAGTATTACCGCAGTGAAGTGGTGCATTGATAACCAGATGATGATTCACTAAGTAAGCAGACACTTTAATCATTCTGCAGTATGGGTACCTGGCAGGTGTCTCATTGAGCTGTAGGGTCTTTAGCAAGTGGGTTATCTGAGTCAGCAAGTGCACAGTGTATCCTCTGCCTTTGTTTAAAGTTGTTTGCATTTGCTACGACAGCCTCGCACTTTCACATTGCTTCCTCTCCCTCTATCACAGATGATCTCTGTGGCCCTGCATCTCCTCAGCCATTTCAGCTGTTTTACTAAGTACTCTGACCTCACTGGGGCTTCCACTGCTGCTACATTCTATGCAGTGTGATATTATTGTTACCTTATGCATCTTTCTCTGTGAGTTTACTTTTATCAATGGCGGTGACATGCTCTTTCAGTATATTATAATTAGAGAGTGTTACTAAAGGCATTCTATGATCTCCCCAATTGTGGATTTAAGTTATTTAATATATTAATGCTAAGCCTCCACTTCACGCAGCTAAATATATAAATACACTCACAGCTCATTAGCCCTATATTGTGGAATTGCTATATACTTACGTATTAAGATTTAATATTCTACTCTTAAGCTCTGAGTTAGACTCCCACTCCATTCATTCACTACCTAGAGCTTTACCGTCTATCTACTGTGCTTTGTAGCATTACCATTTTACCTTATCATAATTTTTTCATTACTGTTCAGATTTGTATACAGTGATATGTTTCATTTTACTCACTAAATGCTACATTTTATTTTGTGGTGTGCAACAAGTGAATTCTTTGTTAAGAGCATACCTCATAAGCCCTTGTAGCCCTGTTTCCCCCCTCTCTGGAAACATGTTGCTGCTACTGATGTCTGTGGTGTGGTCTTACCTGTGAGGGTCCAGGAGAGCTGAGTGTCCGCAATGTTGTGGGGTAACTGGACAGGCTTTCATGATCCTTAGGTTCTTTCCATGTGATGACAGTGCCTCCAGTCACAGCAGGATGCAGTATAACTGCAGGCAGTCCCTACCATGACAGTATTACTCCTATTCTTCAGGCTAATAGACTGCAACTCAGCCATAAGTATATAAACTGGATCTTTATTTATAGCAACTACTGCAGGTTGGTATAACAGCATTGCATATGTTAGAGTAGGGTGTTTCAGGCCCTGGGGTGGTGCTGGCTAGCAGATAATGTGATAAGGCCTGGTGCTAAGCACAGATCTTGGATCCTCCATCCATGAGAGGCTGAAGGGAACTCCAACACGCACACTTCTCTCCCCAAAAGGGGCGGAGGAGAACTGACTCCTATAATTTAGAACATCCTCCCTAATACAAAAGGGGAGGGCACAGGGTCTGCACCATGATAGGCTGCAACACAGACCCGGTGTCACCAGCTCTCCTGCCACTCAGGGAGGCTGCGTGAGGGATCATGTTCCCCTAGGATATTGGGGCAATATAGAGCTTAACAACTTGTTTACCATAGCAGTTAATACAGTTTGTCATTGAAGTGAAAAGGGCAGGTACTGTGCTATAAGTAATATACTATATTAAGCCCTTACTAGACCTTACAGTTTCACTACTGAAGCTTCTGATTTGTCCATCCTGAGTCCCCATCCCCAAAGAATGACTGGAAAAAGAACCTGACAAATCTTATATGCAGGTGGTCAAGTGGGGAGATTTATTATGCTTATGCTAATGCCCGCAGACAGATTTCCCGGGGGCCCAGCAGTAGAGATACGTCCGGGGGCTCCTCCCTTCTTGGCAGTATTTCAAGCTCTCCCACGCCCATTTCACATCTCAGAAGCCCCCTCTATTTACCACTTACTTCCCATGTGTAGCCATGTATAAAATGGTATACAGCTCCTTCTCATGCTGGCAGTAAACCTGGTAAGTATGCAGGGTTGCCAGCAACAATCATGGAGGTTTGCCCTCATACCCTAGTGAGGTGTCATATGTGCACAAAGGGAGTTGTAATATGCTCTGTGTCCACCGTTAGTGACACAAGAGATGTGGCTGTTTTCTGAGTCTATATAAGACACAGGACTGCCTAAAGTTAGTGGTTCAGTTATGACTGAGTGTTCAGTCTGCAGAAGTTCAAGACTGTCAGATCTAAGTACCAAGTGCTTCCACACTGTGATCAGGGACCTGACACAGATGGTGATCTCCCTTAGGGGAGAGGTGATCCAACTCTATTGAGAGAGAGAAGGAACTTTCTGAGATGGATGCACTTCACCAAAATGAGCGGCAAGAACGACCGCAATGAGGGACAGTCTGTCCAGGATGATGCTAATAAAGAGGCCCTTGTTCACCGCAACCCTTCTGTGTGAGTGTGGAGTCATTCTGCAGAAGGAGGTACCACAGAGGAGGTCCTCATCAGATACATCCCCCTGCAGCCGCAGAGATCCTGATGAGGTGGAGGCGCTGCATCGTATGTGAGTAAGACTCAAAGCACACTACCTTAGATGCCTGTCGTGCTGATATCCCCATACCAACAAAGTGGGAGACTCAGGAGTCCTGTAAGCCAGCAGGTGCACCACACGACATACAGACATGTAATGGGACCAGTAGACCACAGGGGCCAATGTGAGATTGGGTGGGGGTCAATAACCTTTACATTTTTGGAGGCGCTGCTGAGATACCTATAAACAGGAAAGGCTTTTGCTAGGCACACTAGGAAACAGGGAGAGTGTATGCTGCCAGTCAGTGCTGTGGATGTGGGACGGAGCCTAGGGGTAGTCAGGAGACTGATGGATTTGTCAGCTCGCAAGGACAACCTAGGATCCCGAGTGGAGTAAAGTGGGCCTGGAGACAGGGCTATAGCTGTCCTAGTCACCTTGAGGCAGCTAGTGGTAGGATGCCTGAAGGGATAGCCTGTTAACAAGGGTCAGGAATTCTGGAGAGGGTCTGCGCTAGGTTGGCCAACAGTAGGTAGATGCCCTAGTACTGCATTGGAGAAACCAGAGTACTCTAGCCAGGAGCCAAGACACTTACCGCAGAGCACAGACTGGAAGAAGGTGGACACAGCATACACTGAGAGAGTGAGCCTAGCCGGAGGTAGTGCAACATGAGTCAGACGTACATTAGATACACATACAGTAGGTGATGCATCGTGGCATTCTTTATTGCATCGAAATGGCAGCTGCCCCACAGAGAGGAGCGTCATGTGTGATAAGAGAAATTACAGTGTAAAGATGGCGACCGCAAGTAGAGAAGCTCCGCGTGGTGCAGAGAATCCAAGATGGCAGACCGCTGCTGATGGAGAAAGCGCACATGGTGTGTATACCATGGAGGAGCGGGCGACTGAAGTGACTTTGGCGGGCATGCTATGGAGTGGCGCCAAGGCGGTGGCTGCACTGTTTTTGTCCTGCTTAGGATCTCGGGGGGATAACCTGGAGGACAGTGTTGAGGAAATTGTAGTTATGTGCGGAGGAAACTGAGAATCTGCTTGCCAGATGGTAAGCCACAACCAAAAATGTACCTCAATTGCAATCGTGAGTGGCCGTGCAAATCAAGATGGCGGTTCCCACTTCCCTAGGAGACCGCGTGGGACGAGTGCAGAGAATTCTGCAAATGCTAAAGTTGCAGAAAGTTGGCCGGGATTGGCGCCACGAAGAGAACCCTACCCTATTGGCGGGTATGGCGCGAAAGCTGTGGCCGCGCCCTCATGTTCTGTGATAGGCTCAGGCCTAGTGCTGGATCACCCAGTAAATCTGTGGGACCTTCCCCTAATATCTACCAGGGGGAGTGGTTTCCGACTTTGCCAAATGAGAGTGGAGCTGGCTGAGGAAGGAGTTAACAAACTGAACCCTGCCCTTCAGTTGCGAGGAGCTGGTGAACAGGCAAGACCACTACAGAAAGTGTCCCCTGTAAACTGCGTTGCAAGTGGAAAAGAGATGGAATCTCAGCACACCCTTACTCGTTGCCAGGAGGCTTCCTGGTGATCAAAGCGGTTGACACCGAAACGATCAGATGCCTGTGTATGCAGTGCCGATTGCCGTGTGGAGTAGCAAGTACCACGGCGAGGTGCCCCCAATGTGGCATCCACTATCTATGGGCCGTGCAGCCTTTCGTGCCGGGGTACACCGTGGAGGCGGGAGCGGAAACAGCCAAGCTGATGGCTGAAGCCTCGCCCAAGATCAAAGAAGAGCCAGGGAATCCCGGAGAATGGGGATCGCTGTTGATGGTAGCGACGGAACCTAGAGAAACCGGGGCTGTAACCGCGGTGAGAACCTGGAACCTCACCGTCGATCCCCTACAGGAGTGCCACTCCCTGAGTCGGAATCCACGTCTTCGGATGAAGAACAACCCAGCCCGACATCGGTGGTGATGCGCCTACCGGCGGACCACTACAGCGGTGCTGCAAAGGAACCAGGCCTTACCTGTGAAGCAGCGGAGCTGAGTCTCGAGGTTCCGAGATCGCCTGTACGGAGACAACCGGAGAGGAGGAGTCCCACGGCCATGGTGACTTCAGGTGCGGAAAGCGGAGAAGACTCCATCCCGAGCCGACAGAGCGGTGAGACACATCCTTGCCCTCCACAGGCGCCGGTGGTGGCGACGGCGGCGTACGGCCTAGCCCATGCCCAGGCGGAGCGGAGCGGAGAGCAGAACCTTCACTTCCGGCGGCGGATGTCGTTGTGGAGGAAGAGGTTCCAGTTGGGAGCCCAACCCAAGATGGCGGCGGTGAGTCCCGCAAGATTGATGACCTCACTTCCGGCGGACACTGCGGAGCCGGATGGAATATGGCCGCGTCCTTGCGACCGCTGTGCAGTGGTCGATTATCGGGAGCTGTCTCTGTGATGTCCAGCAACATGTCCAAATAAAGCTGATTTTATCTACACTTTGTGGCTGAGATCCTGATTTTGCAGTGCCGGCCTACAAACTTACCTTCTGCTGCTGATTATCGGGAGCAGCCAAGAGCAAGAGCTGGCAGGCCCTGCTGAAGCCTGGGAACCAGGAGATGGGGGAGCCGGAACGTCCATCTGATGGTACCGGTCAAGGTAGCGAGGAGCTGCAGGTCGTTGTGCCGCACCGGCCTATAGCTTTCCCCTATGCCCGACCCCCGGCCTTTGTTAAAACCCCTGCCCCTGTCACCTCTTCATCTGGGTCCCAGTCGAGCCAAGGGTTATCTGGGGAGTCACGGGACACATCTGATGAACGGACTGGGTCAACTCTGGACTGGGGCGATTGTTTTACCTCCGATGAGGGATCGGGGAGGGAAGTGTCTATGCGCAGAGTATCTTCATGTACTAGCGATAGTAACAGTATCATGAATGTGAGATGTAGGCCTAAGCGCTTAGGGTCTAATTCCAGGTCCACCGGAATGTCCGGAATCTCTTCAGGGGTAGAACCGGAAGAGGGTGAGGATACTGTAGCCACAGTAGAGAGAGTAAGGGAGAAGGAGACAAGGTGGTGGGCGCCCATGTTTTAGGGGTATGAGGCCAGGATGGACCATACACGGTTCAAATTGAGGAGGGATGGAATCGTGGATCACTGGTGGGACGTAGGGGAGTTCTCTGAGGAGGAGCGATTAGAGGCGCTCCGACTACGGTGGCATGACATACACGCAGGGGTAGTTACTCCCCGAGGGTCGGACATATTTAGAGACCTAGTTGAACCTGATGAGCCACTATCATGGGTACTGCCAGGCAGGGCAGGCAACAAAAAGCTGATTCGCACCAGTAGAAAGAGCTATTGTCACCAAGTATAAGAAGTCTCCTTATGTGCCAGAACCCTTAATGCAGGAGATTGAGGATGGTAGAGACGCGTGGCTAAGGGAGACCATAGAGGAATACATAATGAGCAAGTCCGGTGGGTATGCTGGGTTTAAAACGGAGGAGCGAGTCTCACAATTGATGAGGGTGTGGAGTGTTGGGCGCAACATTTATATGCACCAGATGGAATACAGGCCAGAGAGTGGGCCGCCTAGAGAATGCAGCGTGACTGTTAAGGATGTAAATAGTAGGGAGGTACAGAAGCCAGACCCTAGGCACTACTATTAGTGTAGTGTAATGTGGATTCTTCTTAGGAGCAGTGCGGTCTGCCGGTCAGCAGGCACTGTGTGCAATAATGTTTATGGTACGAGGAAATGATTGGTGTGTAATTATGTATTTTTATAATATGTTGTTCTGTTATGTGTTGCAGTGCTACCTGGAAGAAGGTTCCACAAATTTAGATCCCAGCCGGGCTGTTGGGTTTCAACAGGGGGAGAATGTAGCCAAGTATAAAAATGGTATACAGCTCCTTCTCATGCTAGCAGTAAACCTGGTAAGTATGCAGGGTTGCCAGCAGCAATCATGGAGGTTTGCCCTCATACCCTGGTGAGGTGTCATATGTATAGTGATAAAGTGAACACAGGCGCAAACAAATAAAAAGGAAACACTAATAATATGTGACTTAATAAATACTAAAATAAGTGAATAAATAGTAATATTTGTACAATACAGTTTCACCCCCTGCTCAAAACCCACTGGAAGGGCAGTCTTCACTCTTCCCCCACAGTATCAGCAGTGAACACAAAATCCAGGAGGAGCATGGGGTAGAAACAGAAATAAATTTAAGTGCAGCAGAATAGCAATGTGGGAAAAATTTTTTCCAAACGACTTGGCACTTATAGAATGACTACTTACAAGATGTAAGAGTCAAAACAGCGGGGTTGACTCACACAGTCAGTGGTTTGAAAAGTGGTAAAGTTGCCATCTGGGTGGATCATGTACTCAGGAGGATATGGCCCAATAACAAGAGAAAGAAACTGGCGTAGCACAGATCAACCAAGGTATAAAAAGTTTATCACAATAAAAGTAATGTACTCACAATATAACAGTAAAAAACGGGCATGTCACACTGCAATAGTGTAAATGAGGATATCTGCAGCCAGCTGGCTCACCGTCCCGCAACTCTCTCCACTCGTCTGTCTCTGTCTCTGGTCAAGTGTGACACTGCTCCGCCCGGCATCTGACGTCAGATCCGGGTCCGTCGCTGGGTAAGAGCTGGACCTTCTGGGACTCCTCTTCTGATAGCTCCGCTCAGGTAAGACTCCCACTCTACGCGTTTCGCCACGTGTTAGCGTCGGCTTCGTCAGGAGTGTGGAGTCTCATGGTACAGTTCTAACTAAAATAGCTTGGTTGCCTAATTGGTAATAGGGAACATACTATTCCTTAAAGCGCTACTGGGGTGAATGATAATGAAGGTAATGCTGTGTCTCACTACAATAGGAATACAGGCATTAGAGGGTTAATGTCCCAAATGGACAGACTGAAATAAACAAACAGAGGTAAACACATATATAGAAACATAGAATCAAAATCAACAAATGTTGAAAGGGAAACCTATTAGAGGGACAATGTATCACCATGTAATACATATGGAGTACAGGCATTAAGGGATTAATGTCCCAAATGGACAGATATCAATGAATAATGAGGATATACATATACAAAAATATTAAAAAAAGACCCATTCAAGGGAAACATACTCAATAACACAGTTCATGATGGACACATGGATACATAAATATGGATACATAAATATATGGTGGGAATGTGATCAAATCTGTCATCGCAAATATCTTATATGGAAACAAACTCGATGGACACACTCACTGGATACTTAATATCTGGCTGTTAATACATGCAACAAATTTGCAGAAAGTTATACAAATTAATTATAAAATACATACAACAAACTTGCAGAAAGTTATACAAATTAATTATAAATCCTATAGCTGGATGGTAATAATACAAAAGGATATGGGAGTGAATGTATGACTTATGCTAACTGAACTAATTAATAAAGAAAGAATATATAATAAGACCTAAATGGCACAGAATGTATGGACACTTGCAAAGGAAAGAGTAGTTGGATGAGCAAAGGAAATGCCTAGAGGGGAGACAAAGCCAAGGTTAGGAACAAATTTATTTCAAAAATGGCATTATGTCCAACTCCATATTAAGCCCCCTTGGAGTAAGACTCCCTAGACAGTGAATCCAAAAAGATTCCCTCCTAAGTAGCTCATTCTCTCTGCCCCCCCCCCTCTCCAATGTTGTTTGACCTGTTCGATGACTGTATAAGTCAGACCTGTAGGATCTCCTTGATGGAATAATGAGACATGGTCAGACACACTATGTGTCTTAATTTGTCTTTTAATGCTGCTAAGGTGTTCTAGGATCCTGGTTCTGATGGGTCGAGCAGTTTTGCCCACGTATTTTAATTTACATGGGCACTCTAATAAATATATGATGAGGTCTGCTGTACAGGTGAGATTAGTTTTTATATTGAAGCTTTCATTTGTGATATTAGAGCTGAAATTCACAGTATTTTGAGATTTAAACTGGCACGCCCTGCAGGTTTTACACCCGTAAAATCCCATATTTTGATTCTGGCTCGGTTTTCTTTGTCTTAGTGCACTGGGTGCCAGTTTACTTTTCAAATTGTCGGCTTTTCTAAACAATACATTGGGTTTTTCTGGAATTACTTTTCCTAGTATGGAATCATTTCATAAGATATCACAGTGTTTGTTAAGAATCTTTAAGATCTTTTTTGATTCTTTATTGTAGCCTGTAATAAATGCAAAATATGACTGATCTTTTTTCTTCTTGATTTTAGGTTTCAGCAGATCACTTCTATTTCTACTGTCTGCTTCAACAATTGCTCTATCCAACAACCTCTCATCATATTCCTTCTCCAAAAATCTATGTTTATTAAAATCTGCCTGTTCCAAAAATTTGTCTTGATATTTGCAATTTCTTTTGAGTCTGCTAAATTGCCCTAGTGGCACATTGTCCATCCATCGGGGTAAATGGCCACTGGTTCTCAAAATATAGTTGTTTTTGTCAATTTCTTTAAAGAAGGTTTTAGTCTTTATTAGATTTTCCTCTATATATTACTGAAGATCTAGAAAATTGATCTTATTTGTACTATATGTACTTGTAAAGTTCAGATTGCATGTGTTCGTGTTAATATACTCAAAAAATAAATTCAAGTCCTGTTCACTTCCCTTCCAAATTAAAAACACATCATCGATGAAATGGCGCCAGAGTACCAGGCCTGTCCCAGGTCCTTCCCCCACAGGCCAGATAGTCTTCTCCTCCCACACCGCCATGAAGAGGTTGGCATAGCTAGGGGCGAACCTGGTACCCATCGCCGTTCCACAATTCTGTAAAAAAAAACCACCACCATACCAAAAATAATTGTGTATTAAAATGAATCGTATACTGTCTACAATAAAGTCTGCCTGGCTCTCTGGTAATTCCAAATCTTGTCTCAATATGTGTCTGATGGCAGAGCAGCCTTTGTCAAGATGTATGGACGTATACAGTGATGTTACATCACAGCTCGCCATAAAGAAATGTTCTTCCCATTTAAACTCAGTGAGTGTATTTAAAATGTCCATTGTGTCTCTTAGGTATGATTTTTGTTTGGTTACATATTTTTGTAAAAACCTATCGATATACATCGACAAATTGGCTGTGAGTGATCCAATCCCATAGACAATAGGTCTGCCTGGGGGATTGGCTACACTCTTATGAACCTTTGGAAGATGATAGAAAGCTGGCATTCTCGCTTTGTCTTCATACTGTATAAAAAATTAAATTCTTTCTCATTGAGAATGCCAGTTTCCCTTCCTCTATCCAAGAGACACTTGAGTTCAACTGTGTATTCTTTTATTGGGTCACCCTTTAATTTTGTATAAGTGGTTCTATCCTTGAGGAGGCGTAAAAACTCTTTGTCATAATTTCCTTTGTCCATAAGAACAACGCCTCCTCCCTTGTCAGCTTGTTTGATAACCAAATCCTCATTCTTCACCAGTTCCCTTAATGCATCTTTTTTTTTTGTAAGATTATCTTTAATTTTTGTTTGGCACTTCATTAGATCATCAAAGTCACTCGTGATCATCTTGAAAAACACTTCCAAATTGTTGCCTCTTGCGAACTGGGGGTAGAACGAGGACTTTGGCTTCAAATCAGTATGTACAAAGCTCCTCTCCTCTTGCACTACCAATGGAGTTACTACATCATTTCTAGGCTCTTGATTCCTGCACAGGAAGTATCGTTTCAGGGTCAATTTGCGCAAATATTTATTTGCATCAATATAGAGGTCAAAACTATTGTGGCCTCTCACTGGTGCAAAAGAAAGACCCTTAGATATAACCTCCCTCTGGGGTTCTGTAAGGACTGTAGAACTTAAATTGAAAATGTTATCATTTATCTTGTACTTTTTTTGCGTTCTCGTTCTTTTCCTTCTGCCTCTGCTCCCTCTAAAGGTCTTCCTCTTTTTAAGTATTTGGACTCCTTTTCCACTAGTGGGAGATAACGATTTTTGTTCTCCCACAATGTGGATGGGCCATCTGCTCCTAAAAAAAACCTCTGTTCTTTCCTGTTGGTCATCCTTCTTAGCCTCCCTTCTCTCCCTTTCTTCTTCCCTTCTCCCTTTCAGAGATTTTCTTTCTTTTTTTGATATCTCTCCTCTTCTCTTTTCTCTCTCTTTTGTTGATTTATAGGAGTGAAGTTAGCTGCACCCCTTTCTTTAGAATCATGAGATTCTAATCTCTCTCTATGTGGTGAATACTCATTCTCTGTGTTTTTTTCTCTATAATGATAGTTATTTTTTTATGTCTATCCTGATTCCTGTTAAGATTCCTCCCCTTATTCCAGTTTCTCTGCTCTCCTGTTAAATAATCTTCTTCATCTCTCTTAAATTTCTTCAATTTATTGGTCTCGGTTTCCTTTGAAATAGAATCTAATTTTATTTGTAATAATCTGTCTTTTTCTTTAAATTCACTAGTGTGTTCTACCGTGGTTAATTTATCTTGAATTTCATTAATATCTTCATCTAGTTGTTTAAGATGAGCCTTTTGTTGTTTAATTATCAGATTAATTAAATCCTCGGAACAATTGTCTAGAATATTGTTCCGGTCTGACAGAAATTCTGCCTCTCCTAGATCAAAGGAAGTAGCGCTTTAAGGAATAGTATGTTCCCTATTACCAATTAGGCAACCAAGCTATTTAAGTTAGAACTGTACCATGAGACTCCAAACTCCTGACGAAGCCGATGATAACATGTGGCGAAACGCGTAGAGTGGGAGTCTTACCTGAGCGGAGCTATCAGAAGAGGAGTCTTAAAAAGGTCCAGCCCTTACCCAGCGACGGACCCGGATCTGACGTCAGATGCCGGGCGGAGCAGTGTCACAGCTGACCGGAGGCAGAGACAGACGAGTGGAGAGAGTTACGGGACGGTGAGCCAGCTTGCTGCAGATATCCTCTTTTACACTATTGCAGTGTGACATGCCCATTTTTTACTGTTATATTGTGAGTACATTACTTTTATTGTGATAAACTTTTTATACATTGGTTGATCTGCGCTATGCCAGTTTCTTTCTCTTGTTATTGGGCCATATCCTCCTGAGTACCTGATCCACCCAGATGACAACTTTACCACTTTTCAAACCACTGACTGTGTGAGTCAACCCCGCTGTTTTGACTCTTACATCTTGTAAGAGGTGTCATGTGCACACAAAGGGAGTGGTAACATGCTCTTTGTCCACCGTTAGTGACACAAGAGGTGTGGCTGTTTTCTGAGTCTATATAAGACACAGAATTGCCTAAAGTTAGTGGTTCAGTTATGACTGAGTGTTCAGTCTGCAGCAGTTCAAAGCTGTCAGATCTAAGTACCAAGTGCTTCCACACTGTGATCAGGGACCTGACACAGATGGTGATCTCCCTTAGGGGAAAGGTGATCCAATTCTATTGAGAGAGAGAAGGAACTTTCCGAGAGGGATGCACTTCACCAAAATGAGCAGCTAGAACGACTGCAATGAGGGGCAGTCTGTCCAGGAAGATGCTAATAAAGAGGCCCTTGTTCACCGCAACCCTTCTGTGTGAGTGTGGAGTCATTCTGCAGAAGGAGGTACCACAGAGGAGGTCCTCATCAGATACATCCCCCTGCAGCTGCAGAGATCCTGATGAGGTGGAGGCGCTGCATCGTATGTGAGTAAGACTCAAAGCACACTACATCAGATGCCTGTCGTGCTGATATCCCCATACCAACCCAGTGGGAGACTCAGGAGTCCTGTAAGCCAGCAGGTGCACCACACAACATACAGACATGTAATGGGACCAGTAGACCAAAGGGGCCAATGTGAGATTGGGTGGGGGTCAATAACCTTTACATTTTTGGAGGCGCTGCTGAGATACCTATAAACAGGACAGGCTTTTGCTAGGCACACTAGGAAACAGGGAGAGTGTATGCTGCCAGTCAGTGCTGTGGATGTGGGATGGAGCCTAGGGGTAGTCAGGAGACTGATGGATTTGTCCCTCTTTTCCTCACTCACTCCCTTCATCACCTCCTCTCTCTTCTCACTCACTCACCTTCCGTCAATTACCCCACTCTCACTGAATCCCCCCTACAAAATACATGCCAAAAAACCCACAACCCCCAATACATAATAAAAATACACGCACCCACCACCACAATATAAAAATATATCCACCCTCCACCCCTCAATACATAATAAAAATACATAATAAAAATACATATAGAGAGAAGGTGTGGCTCAGTGAGTAAAGACACTGACTCTGGCGCTGAGTTTGAAGCAGGGGAATCTGGTTCAATTCCCGTGTTGGCTCCTTAATACCTTGGGCAATTCACTTTATCTCCCCTTGCCTCAGGCACCAATAACATAGATTGTAAGCTCTACGGGGCAGGGACTGTGACTGTAATGTCTCTATAAAGCGCTACATAAAACTAGCAGTGCTATACAAGAACAAACTATTATTATTATAAAAAAATACACCCACTTCCCCAATACAAATAAAAATCCAAATTTACCTTGTGGATGGTCAGGCCGGACCCGTTGTCTGTGGGGAGCCAGGCCAGTTTGGCCCTATCTCTGGCCAGGCCAGGCCTGGCTGCAGGTCCTCTCACAGCCAGGGCCCGGCCTTTTAACTGCTGCAAGCCTCTCAATCACTCTCCCTGATTGTGTCCCACACCAAGCTTCCAATGCTGGTGCGCACTAAGAATCTCTCTTATGACTTATGACTTAAGAGCTGTGATTCTGTTTTTGTTTTTCATGTTACACCCTTCAAATGAAATTTACTGTACTTCATCAAAGCAAAAAAATATAATAATAAAAAAAAATATATATATATTAATTGAGGATTATTTGTATCACTACTGCACTATATATATATATATATATATATATATATATATATATATAAAGTGCAGTAGTGATACAAATAATCCTCAATTAATCTAATCCTATTGACTACATACTGTATAAGCATTTCTATAAAATAGTGTTCAACATACAAGCAATCGTGGCTTAAGGCCCTCGGGTGTCACTAGGCATGTAGACTTTGGGGGCCATTTCTTTTTGTTCGTTTAGTTTGTTTACTTTTTTTTTTTTTTTAAAGCCCGAAAATGTTCCAGTAAATCTAAATAAAGTGTTGAAAAGAAATATATTTTCTTTAGATTTACTGGAGCTAAGGGCCTTTCATTACCAAACCCTTTCCATGTCTGCACTTCACATTTCTCACCAACACTGCACACAAAACCCTAACAGCTCAGTCATCTATCCATCTCATCTCATCCCATCACTCACCTACACTGCTTCCATTACCCTAAAATCCCTGTAATCTATCCAACCCTTATCCTATCACTCAACTACACTGCTCCCATCACCCTAACATTCCATCATCTCTCCATCCTACATCCCATCACTCTCACCTTTACTGCTCTCAACCCCCTAACATCCCTCTCATCCCATCACTCTCAGCTACACTGCTCCCATCACCCTAACATCCCATCATCTCTCCATCCCTCATCCCATCACTCTCACCCTGGATACTCCCTCAATTTAAAAACACATTTAATTTATAACATTTTTAAAGAACATAAAAAATGTGTTATCTATTTTGAACATATTATAAATGAATTGTACTTTTAAATAGAGGGAATATCTTAGGGGGAGTGCTGGGATGAGGGGTGGATGGATAATGTGTATGGAAGCAGTGTAGGTGAGAAAAGGTGACATGCAGCCATGGAAAGGATTTGGAAATGAGGGGATTACCACTTTTGTTACAGGAGGGATTTGCATCAAATCTCCCTGCAATGCCACGCGACCTATTCGGTAGTGAAAGGGTTAATAAAAGGTTGGAGAAGAAAAGTTTTAAGAGGTAAGGGGAAGAGGAGTTACGGAGAAAGGTGAAGAATTTAGGGGGAGGGGTAAACAGAAGCAGGTAGGAGATCAACAGGGCAGGCAATGAGTCAACCTGGGCAGGCAGGCAGGGGTTAACAGGGGCAGGGATACAGTAAATTCAAAAGGGAGGGTGAGTGAAGGGGTTAAGAGTGAGAGAGAAGGGGTTGTGACCTGTATTCCTAGTGCATTCCTGCTCAGTCTCACTCTCTCACCTCTTTGCTGCCTTGTGCTATTTCACAGATGGAGCTGCCAGATGCTCCTCCCCCTCCCTCCCTGCAGTGAGAAGCACTGCCATCTGTGAGGATCGAGTGAGAGCAGCATGTCAGCCTGTAGCTCCGATCTCTCTCTCCCCCACACTCTATTGGAGCCCCCGTGGTTAGGGGGTTCTGCCGGGGCCCTCTAACATTGGGGGCCCGTAGGCACATGCCTACTGTGCCTTATGGGTAAGCCGCCCCTGCATACAATTATTACAAAGTGTCTCTGTAATTTGAAAATCTCTGCTTAAATTGACCAAGAACAGGTGCAGCTCCTCTAGAAAGTATTTCAAAGAAGCTTCAAAGAGTCCAAAATCCAAACAAAATAAAGGTGCACAACTCTTTATCAAAACAAACAAGACAAACACATGTAACAGAGTATGTCCAGCTGTACCTGTTTCTCCCCACATAGTGTATCTGCTACGTAAGCCCTGTTAAGATCCAGGCATTAGCAGGTTAATATGTGGGCCCTTGACCACCCTTCCTGCTTCCCCAGAAAGTGAAGGAAGGTAGGTGGTGTTTCATGGCCTGTGTACAGCCCTTGTGGGTGGGTAGAGTCCATGAGCCCACCCCTTCCAGAAGTTTCTAGGGAAGTAGTCAAAAGTTAGCAGTTTTCCTCTCCACCTTGGAGAGAGAGGATGTAAGGAGTCTGCCTCTGCACCTCAGGGTGTGAGGAGTTGGAAGAGCCGCTCTTTGATCCCTGGTTAGGGTGAAGGAGGGTGATGTGCGATCTCATTGTACCATCTTTGACGGATTCAACACATAACTGACTAGGGGCCAATATCTTTTTAAGATTTTGTGCTCTTTTGTTTACAATCTTAGGTTTGGGATTCAATAAAGACCCCAATACAGGGTTCAGAGAAAGGACTTTCCAGTGCTTATTAATGGCTCTTTGTATAGCTCTATATTTTTCATTGCACTGTGTAAAAAACACTGGAAAGTTAGCCCTCTCCACCTGATTGGAAAGTGTTGCATCAGTGGTCACTGTCGGGTCCACAGCATGCATTTTCACTGCAGTGTCACTTATCCTAGCACAAAATCTTAAAAGGAAATTGGCCCCTAGTCAGTTACGAGTTGAATCTGAAAAAGATGGTACAATGAGATCGCACTTGGGACTAAGGGGCAATTACCATTGCAATAAATGTAAAGTGTGCAAAAATATGGTGACATAAAAAAGTAGTTTCTTTTGCAACTAAGCAGAGTTATAAGGTTCATAACTTCATCAATTGTTCTACTACTCATGTCGTTTATTTGGTTCAATGTAAATGCGGTTACCAATACATTGGGAAAACTAAAAGGAATTTGAAAGTCTGCATCATGGAACACATGAGAAATAGCAAAAAATTTCAGAAATTAATTGACAAGAATCTACCTTTGACTCATCTTTTAAAACATTTTATGGATTATCACCAGTGTGACCCTAGTGATCTAACATTTATGGGGATTGAAGTGATCACAGTGGATTAAAGATTGGGTAATATGGAATTGCATGTGAGTAGAAGAGACCAGTTCTGGATTTACACTCTGCAATCCAGACATCCCCAGGGTTTGAATGATTATATAGAGCTTGTTTCCTTCCTGAGAGAATAATAATAAAAACAATTATCATTGTTTTATGAGGGGTCTTTTGATTCTAGAATTCAGCCGTGGTCTTTTAAACGTTTTTTAAAAGTCATTCATAAAACTTTTTTTTAAGTAAAGCATATATAATGATTAATATGTTGATTTTGTGACATGCAGCCAAGTTCTTTATGTAACATTTATATCCTGGTTGCGTTGTTGCAATATATGTATTGATCTTGCTGTTTTGAGCAATACAGTATATGTAATCATCCTGCTGCTTTGAGCATTATATCTTTTAATAAGTTATTATTTTAAATGTTATTAAGAATTAGGCTGTATTTCAATGTATTTTATACTAGTGTGTACGTATACATATGTTTGTATATATTTATACACACCAGCATGACTATCCAATTAAGTTTGTCATTATAAGTTTGTCCTGTGTTAGGGGCATGGATGCATAGCACCAAAGGCAGTTTATCTAATGACTGCCTTTCCACAGCTGATGCCTCACTTAGGGAGTGAACGCCTTAGAATCAGATATGTCCATTGGCTGCATACGGATATAAAATTCCACATGCAGCACTATCACATGGGTCCTGACGAAGCACTACATGCGAAACGCGTAGAGGTCATGTGGGGCTGCTCTGTGGATCTGCAGATTTTTGAGTTGGCGTTCATGAGACTGAGGATGTCTTCCCATTGCAAGTGAGTTGCTTCGGTCCGCACTGGCCATGAGTAAGCATTTGTAGCGAAACGTGCACCTCGGCAGAACTCCTCACACATGTGCACGCGCTGAGCCCTCTGATACAGACGCTGATACATAGACTCAATGGCAGAGTGAGTCAGCGTTGTGGATCGGTTCCTGTACTGTATATACTCCTGTAAAACCTGATGGTCTAAGGGAGCCTTTCATTCAAGGACTATATATATATATATATAATACTGACAAGTACATAGTTACTTTAGAGTGTACTTACTTTGTTAGTGCCTTGTACCCCCACTGTGAAACCCAGTGATTCAGAATGGTGCTATAACACAGTGATAGTGATCTATAACCATAAATAATATAAGTGGTGAAACTGAAAAAACTCTCAACCTTCCAGGGAATATACACTGATTCCCTCACAAAGCGTATAAATCCAAGGGGGGGGGAGGAAGGGAGCAGAATCGTCAGGAACACCCAGAAAAAAACATAGACATAAAAAACATAGTGTAATATGTAGATGAATGTAAAACAGAAATCAGGATCAGCTTGGCTCTTGTGGCGTGCCTACTTACAAAAAGTAAGATCAAAACCAGCGTTTGTATGGTTAAAGGTGGAGATGTAATCTCTTATTCTTGGGTTCGTTGGCTGCAGCAATTATTGCTGAAGTGCACAAGATGGTGTGTCTGCCGGGGCTTTATCCCTCACAGTTCATCAGCCGCATTCATACAGAGAGAAGAGGAGAGCATAGTGTTTTACCAGGTAACAACACAGACTTTATCGTTGTATCATAAAGATATGTACTCACAATAAAACATGTGAACGCAGTCACATAACGGTTTCTTTAGGGCAACAGCAGAACGGCTCGGCAGATGGAAAAAGTCCTCCACTTCACGATAGCTTCCCCTTCTCGAGGGTGCCCCCTTGTCCGGTGCCGGTGGATGGCGTCTGACGTCAGGCCAGGAAGTGACGTCAGACGCCATCCACCGGCACCGGACAAGGGGGCACCCTCGAGAAGGGGAAGCTATCGTGAAGTGGAGGACTTTTTCCATCTGCCGAGCCGTTCTGCTGTTGCCCTAAAGAAACCGTTATGTGACTGCGTTCACATGTTTTATTGTGAGTACATATCTTTATGATACAACGATAAAGTCTGTGTTGTTACCTGGTAAAACACTATGCTCTCCTCTTCTCTCTGTATGAATGCGGCTGATGAACTGTGAGGGATAAAGCCCCGGCAGACACACCATCTTGTGCACTTCAGCAATAATTGCTGCAGCCAACGAACCCAAGAATAAGAGATTACATCTCCACCTTTAACCATACAAACGCTGGTTTTGATCTTACTTTTTGTAAGTAGGCACGCCACAAGAGCCAAGCTGATCCTGATTTCTGTTTTACATTCATCTACATATTACACTATGTTTTTTATGTCTATGTTTTTTTCTGGGTGTTCCTGACGATTCTGCTCCCTTCCTCCCCCCCCCTTGGATTTGTACCCCCACTGCACACTCCAGCAAAGCCGCTATACAGGGGTATATAGGCACTTTCACTAACTGGTGTTTCTATGCATTGGTAGTGAACATACTTACCTTCCTGGTGCTATATACCACCTACTGCTCTCTACAGAGTAGCCATAAAAGGGATACTGAGGTACAGCAATCAGCCACCATCTGGTGCTCTTATTCAATGGTTAAGATTATTTCAACCTATTGATTATTCAGTTCACAACCTTATATGGCTAGATAGAAACCTAAGGGCTAACTGTTAGCGAATTGTCACTACTTATATTTTATATGGTGTTCTACTTAGCTTGTAGAAGCAGGTTTTTTGGAAGGGAGCGGTTGTAGCAGGAACACCCCAAAATAATAAAAAATACAAAAAAGTATTGTGCAGTATAATGATAAGGAGTCAAATGCAGAGAAAATCTTGGCTCTATCAATTGCCTACTTACAAGAGGTAAGTGGTAAAAACAGCTTTGAACAGGACAGTAGGTATGTGATGGACCGCAGCGTCCGGGACCCAAACAGCTGGAGGTATGGAGGAGATCTCACTCAGAGCGGGGTTCCAGGCGGAGACCGGGTTCCAGGAAAAAAGCAAAGGGAAACCATAGTGTAGACTGAAGATATCAAATTTATAGATAAAAGCAAGGTATGAAATGTACTTACAATAAGTACATATAAAATGTACACATAATGTTTTCTTGAGGCTGCTGCAGCTGCTAGATGGATCCACTGCTGTTACACCTCCCAGGGAACCTCGCCGGATAGCGATGGATGGCGTGTGACGTCACAACCGGTGCTATGAGTGACGTCTTCCGGTCTGGAAACACACGGGGGCTGGCAGCAGGAAAAACAGCAAACTCGGCACCTTCGGCTTTTCTGCAGTTGTACAGGCTGCTAAAAGTCTTTGGAGATAGCTCTACGCGTTTCGCTGTGTCAAACCACAGCTTCCTCAGGAGAAGATCCCTTCCAAAAAACCTGCTTCTACATATCCTTGAGGGGTAGCTTTACAGATTCCCCATAGGAAGGTTGAGAATTTGTTTTATGTTACACCTTATATCACTTTTATGTGCATTTAACACTCTAATCACTTTACACTGTCTGTTTAGCGCCGGGCTAAGTCATTGGGTTTCAGTTCTATTTAGCTTAGCACTTTTTGCAGTTCAGCATAAGTACTATGAGTGCCCTACATATTCATGTATACTTGTATTTGTGTGCAATCAACATCTTATACATCAGGATTCGCCACAAGATCTTAAGCTGTTATTGTGTTATTCCATATGGCAATATTATCCTATTGATAACTTAAACCTGATAACAGAGGTGCAATATCGTATCAAGATTAAAATAACACTTTACTGCTAATATTAGGCTGTATATATCAACCAGCCATCTGCAGTGTCATCTCAACACTAATGCACCATTTGCACAACTAGTATACTTGGTACAACATATAAGGATTGCAATTAATCCCTTATATAAGTTTAACCAAGGCTTCCTGATTCAAGTCGCTTGGGGCTAGTGTTTTCAAGCAACATTAACAATACCTACCAACCCAGGGATCACTCTGTCCCCAAGGGAATCCAGCGTATTGTCATTGTTTAATCCTATTTTAAAACCCATAGTTTTATTATGTCTCTAATAAAATAAAATTTAGTTTTAAATTAACCAATCATCTCAACACAGTCTAAGGGCCTCATGCAGTAAGCGTTGATAAGGGAATTATCGCCATTTTATAGGCAAAATTGGGTTTGAGATTCAGTAAGCGCCGATAAGTGCTTGATTTCGCCAGGTTTCGCAGCCGATTATTTTGTTATGGCCATTCGCCTGCCGATAAGCCTGTTTTCGCCACTGATCGCCACTTTTTTAAATCGTCTGTATTCAACAAAAAAAAACAGCTTATCGGGGCTGATCGGCACTACGAAATTGAGATGTTATGGCCAATTTCTCCCGCCAACTAAAGTTGGCAGTTTGGAGGGGAGAACGATCGCTAAGGCTTAGAAAAAAAAAATCTTCTGTACATCAATGGAGTCAATGGAGCGGGGACGTATAACAGTATAGTACTGTTTACGTTTCATTGCTCACAATACAAACGTCATTTGCATTACAGTGTGGGGGCATTCCCTGCATTGTGTCACAGCTGACGTGTATTATTTGCATAACATTATACTTTTACATGTTTGCAGCATTTGCGGGTCACATTACTCATCATGTGATGATGTGCCAAGGGAAAATACTATACTCAACTCTTAAAGGAGAACCTCACATCATATCACACATTTTACTGAACTGAGCGACAATTATTTACATGATGTTACACATGTCACACATGTCACACATACACCGTATATTCATGTTCCTTTACATTACACAATGCTTGTAATGTGACACGCATCTTTAAACGTTCATGTACATCTGTCTTCTCATGTTTACATCTAGTTTTGGGTCCTCCCTATTTTCATGACGTCACTTATTGGACGCTCAATCACATTGCATGTTTACATTGTAACCGTAGCATTACAAGCACTTCAACCTAACTTATACACACATGTACAGTAATTCAGCATTGGGACACCTTGTAAACTCATTCTATAGCAACTATCCTCATTACAGAAATGCATGCATATGCACACGACTATTCATTGTTGTCAACATGTCACAATAACATGCCTAATTACACATGTTACACAAAACTTTTCCCACGTCAATCTCAGCCTTTTTGTCTAATTACATGACTGACTGTTGCGTTCACAAGTGTTACATGCATTGCACATGCAACTATTTATTTGCAAGCAATGTTTCTACAAAGGTTCACGTCACATCATTGCCAAATATCATCATTCCCTGCAGAATACACACAACAAATACTTATAACAAGAACTGCACACAGCTTGCCACAGAAGTACTTTATTATGTTAATGTAACACCTTGCATTTTACTATGTCACCTGACATCATCACATACCTATTTAAAGGACGCCCATTACCTGCTCATTCACAGCTACTCATTTCAAAATGTTGAGATTGTTTAGGAGACGGAGGAACATTCTTTTCTATGACATGCTTGATGATCAAGAGAATCATATAGGGCAAGGGAGGGACACACCGAGGGACAGTGACAGGGACAGTCACGCGGATACGACAGGGACAGGGAGAGGGACAGGCCGAGGGACAGGTAGAGGGACAGGAGATCAGAGGAGAAGACAGAGGAGACAAGTTGTGCCTCGTCCGCGTCTGTACAGGGAGAGAACCCTGTTAGATGGGATGAGTGAGGAGGAGATTGTAAGTCGCTATCGTTTGAGTTCAGCAGCAATCTTATCTCTTTATCAGGAGATAAGGGGAGATTTAGATTTTTTCACAGCCAGAGGTCGTGCAGTCCCTGGGCTTGTTAAAATGCTGTGCTCATTACATTATCTTGCTTCCGCGTCATACCAGACAACTGTGGGCATAGTGGGCGGGGTCTCGCAATCTACATTCTCGCGGGCCTTGACCCAGTTTCTCTATGCACTCAATAGACGCGCTAGGAATTATATTCATTTTCCTACAGAGGCGACAGAGTGGCTGGAAGTCAGGACTGGCTTTTATAATATAGCAGGGATACCATGTGTGCTGGGTGCAATCGATTGCACACATGTTGCTTTGATTGCACCTAGTCAGAGTGAGCATGTGTACCGCAATCGTAAGCACTACCATTCACTCAATGTACAGGTGGTATGTGATGCGACGATGAGGATAATGCATGTGGTACCCAAATTCCCTGGTTCCAGTCACGATTCCTCCATCCTGAGGAACTCTTCAGTCTTCCATGCGTTCGAAGAGGGACATTTTGAACATGGTTGGCTGCTGGGTGAGTACACATTTACATGTTATAACACAAAACACATTTTTATTTAGGAATGTTGGCATTGTACAATTTGATCACTAATGTCAGCTTATGTGTGCTCCATTCATTATAGGTGACTCAGGATACGGAATTAGGCCGTGGCTCTTGACTCCGGTGCTAAACCCTCAAACTGAAGCAGAGGACAGGTACAATGCAGCCCATATATCTACAAGATCTGTTATAGAGAGGACATTTGGCCTACTCAAGACCAGATTTAGGTGTCTGGACAGAACTGGTGGGGCTCTTCTATACAAGCCTCAAAAAGTGTCTGATATTATCCTTGCCTGTTGCATTTTGCACAATGTTGCACTGAGGCACAATGTACAGTCAGACCTAGCTGAGCCTGTGGTAGACGAGCATCCCACCCATGTAGCTGCTGAAAATGAACAAACAGCCAGTGGTGGCCAGACACGCCAGAATCTCATCAATTCATTTTTTTCTTGTAAGTAAAAACATATATGTTCCAAGTTCTACTTTTATACTTACATTATGTTATCTTAACAATAATGTTTTTTTATATACCCTTCTGGTAGGACACAGATGAATATGGGTTGCACACCTTTCTTCTCTCTGCTGTGTGCACAAAGGGATGTGGCACCGGTATGTTATTGTTGCACAGGTTATATAATCCCTCTTCAATTTTACTTTAGTTGTGTGTATGTGAATACAACTGGGGTAACAAAGCACTAATATTTTAGCATTGTGTTGTTCCTTATGCTAACACAATACACATATTATGCCCATACTCATTCATGCTTCTAGTATGCTTACATACAATGTTATTGGTGCAGTGTAACATGTACATCCATATGATGTGTACACCAGCCTGATTTACATTTTGAATGTCATGAAATATACATGGTGTTGCACATTTAACACCAAATACACACTTTGCTGTGTTGTTTACGGTACTGAAGATGGCATGTCAATGTTTGCAATTTATATATTGTTCCTTTGCATTATAGGTATATCTCCAGTATGACTGATCATGGTATGTATATTTGCTGACATCTCTCATAAGATGTGCCTACCTCAATCTTCCTATAATTATTTGAAGTCAAACCCCAACATATTGGTTTTAACACAAATGTAACATACATGTACTTTCTGTATCATGTATATGCATTTAGCTACTCTTGAGCTTTCATGTGCATTGTATTAGAAAATGATTACTCACATTTCATCACATTTTATGTATGTTTCCTTATAAATTCCATTAATGTAATATAGATGTGTTTGGAGACAAGGGGATAACTGTACTTATTTGTTTACTTACGGGAGCTCATTCATCACGGATGAAATTGACTGATCCTAACACTCCATGCATGAATGCCTGTAATCACAACAATGCGTACTACATCTTATATTTAGCAATGTAGGTGTTTTTTAATGCTAGGAATTAATAGTCAACATTAATTTACATTTGTGACATGTGTATGTATAAGTCACACGTGTGTGGATGTGTCCTACATGTACCAAGTGTAAAACTGTTAACAGAAAACACAATGTTGTTGCAAATGTTACTGTCATTTAGCATTTCTAATTTACCAATATGACAATGTTGGTAATATTTTTGCAATATAAATCACGTCACTTCATCATTATCATGATGATAATTAGCAAGTATTCTCACAATTGTAACATCAATCACGTGCACATTAGCATAGACACACTTTGTAAGACAACTGTTTGTGTCTGTATCAATTTGTGTAGGATCCATGTATAACACCGACAAATGATAACACCAGCTTTATTATGGTAGCTTATATCATCATATTGACTATACTATGTATTTTTAGAACGTTTAATAAACACAGTAAACTATAGTTAGTTAGGTTAATGAAATATACACAGAAACGTACTTCATTACATGATGTTGATGTCATAATCAGAACATCATGCATTGTAGGGGACCACAACATCTGGCCAATAACATTATTTGCTACAGTCCCAAACCATTTTATCAACATACCCATGTAACAAGAGATTTTTAACATGAAATGGCTAGTTGGTTGTAAGTGTCCTTTACATTGGGAGAAGGAGTGGCTCAGTGAGTAAAGACACACACTGGCACTGAGATTTTGAAGCAGGGGAGTCTGGTTCAATTCCCGGTGTCGGCTCCTTGTGACCTTGGGCAAGTCACTTTATCTCCCTGTGCCTCAGGCGGCAAAAAATAAATTGTAAGTTCCACGGGCCAGGGACCTCAGCCTGAAAAATGTGTCTGTAAAGCGCTGTGTACAACTAGCAGCGCTATACATGAACATGCTCATATTATAATAATTATTATTATTATTATTATTATTATTGTTACATAGTTTGGACAGTCATACGTTCCATTACACAATAGAATTCACAAATGTGTTAGCAGAGTGGGAATGGTTGTTATATATAAAACACACCATGCCATAAAATGATAGTAGTCATTAAAGAACACTCAATAAAAATTCATGAGGCACTATTTTGCAACATCATTATGTTAATTAAGTGCTTATGCAATATAGGCATAAGGGTATCACATTTTAATTGTTTGTTAATAAGTGCTGCAAGCAATATAAAATTAGTTCCATATGTAGTATAGTAGTCGGTGGCTCCTCCTCACAATCATCTCATATAAAGATAGACTCTTCTGAAATCATACATTGATCCGATTGTATCTTCCCCGACATCTCTGAAATACAGCAAACACATGATGGTCAAATATGGCACCTTACTATATATGTATCCGTGACAACGCATTACACAGCTCTATATGATTGTGTACATACACACGTCACTCACTTATATGTTAGAAGTACAAGTGTACATCAGTATGTAATGTTTCTTTAAATTTGTAG
>NC_134484.1:53847474-53934974 GCF_040206685.1 Ascaphus truei | reverse complement strand
AATGGTTATCATGAAGGTGGTCATATTGCAAAAAGTGTTGTTTTTGGTAGAGGATATGTGTGGTACATTAATATAAGATGTGGCACACCTGAATGTGGCTGTGACTCAACAAGACAACACAAGCAGTGTGTGATAATGTGTCGTTGATAGTAGTTCAACTATAGATATGAGTGAACTAATGTGTGACGTACGCTTTGATAAGTAATGAGTTGTTGGGGCATTTAGTAGCTAAAGTTAAGCTTTCAAATGAGTGTGATTAACTTCAGTTGTGCTAGTCAGGTTGTAAGAACGGTATTCCCTTCCCCAAAAAGCCTAATCAGCCACACCTTTCAATTACTTGAAACAGGTGAAAATGGTGTGAACTAAGTTGACCCTAAAATGAGGCTGTAATTAGTGTGTGTGCTGAACCCCACCCCCTCTGTTGAAGTGTATGCTGTGATGAGATATTAATTGCAGCTGCTTTAACACAATGGTAGATGAGCTAAATAGTCGTGTGCAGTTTTTAAGTTATGAAAACAATGACATAACATATGATACGTGTGCCTCATTATGCTGTCTGTATATGACTTAAAGCAAAAATGGACCTTTTCATAAACAACTATAGATGTGTTAGTGCAAGTGATGTTTGTAGGCCGTTGCATGCAATATATTTGATGCATGCTTAAAATAGGCAGTAATGTCATGTTTGTCGGAGTAAAATAAATAAAATACACAATAATATTATACATATTTATGTTCTATACCTGTAGCTAGTAATAATTTCTCATTAACATGTGTTACACATGTGTACTACCCTGTTGTTCCCCATCTTCGCCCACCATCAATTGCTTCCACTGCAGCAATGCATTTTGGGAATTCACATGTAAATGAGCACACAATGGCACGTGCTATATTAGTTACTGCTTTTAGTAGGACTACAACATATATGTCTATTTTGAGATATATATATATACAGAATCAGACATATACATATATAGATGCAGGTATGCTTATATTGTGAAGACAGTATAAAAAGCAGTGTAAATATGCAAAATAACTGTAAGCAACGACACGCCTAGTACATTAATATTTCTCACCTGGTGGAAATTGTGAGGGATAAATTCCTATATCACGGTCACCAGGTAAGCCTTCCACGACGACGGGAAGTAATTTTGCCCGAAGCAGCTTCTCCAATGGACTTAATATGAGACGTTGTGGTGTCGGCCCACCTCCAGTGCCAGTAGCATGCACGCGTTGGTGTTGTATTTTCTTTTTCAATTTGGACCTAATATCATCAAATCTCTTGTGACAATTCCGCTTGTCCCTCACATGATTCCCACACGCATTGACACCAATGACTATTGTGTCCCACATTTCTTCTCTGCTTGCTGAACTTGTCCGCCCTTGAAAAACATATAAAATATATGAGGTAAATTAATAATAATAGAAGCACCAGTTTCCTACACTGCTAGCTGTTCCAAGAGATAGCAAACATGCTGTTTTAGGTGTAATATGTGAAGCACATGAGCATTCACTACTAAACCTATACATGTAAGCAAGGTTGCATTCATATTGTATGCAGTTATGGCAAATTGACCGCCTGTGATTAGTTGTCCTTGTAAGGCATGATAAAAAGCTGTGTTTACAGACTAATTAACATAGAAAGATATTCTGAACCCATATTTGCATATGAACAAAACTCAGATGACCTAGGATCACATGTATTTGAATAATAAATGTAAAGGTACACTTACCTAGTAAATGTCCATATATACTGTCATAGTGCTCCAGAATGCCAGTGACAAGAGCTGTATTTTCCTGGTCATTGAAGCGAGGATTACGTGGCTTCTCCACACGTTTCTTCCGAGCAGGTTTAGGGTCAGAGCTTGGCTGGTGCTGACTGGACTCTCCTTCTTCCAATGGAAGAGACTCCAAAAGCTGCCCACCAGCAAGCACGCCACCACCATCCACCCCATCAGCAACTGCGCCACCAGCAGCACTCACAGCACCAGCACTCCCACTCCTAGCACCAGCACTCCCACTCCTAGCACCAGCACTCCCACTCCCAGCAACAGCACTCCCACTCCCAGCAACAACACTCCCACTCACAGCAACAGTACTCCCACTCACAGCAACAGCACTCCCACTCCCAGCAACAGCACTCCCACTCCCAGCAACAACACTCCCACTCACAGCAACAGCACTCCCACTCCCAGCAACACCACTCGGTGCACCAGAAACATCACTCCCCTGAACAGTACGTTCACTCCGACGCGTACTCGCACGAGTAGCACTCCCACTCCCACCAGCATCACTCTTCCCACGCTTTGCGGGCATACTTCCAGCACTCACAAAAAACAGACAACTAATGTACAGCCAATCACACGAAACACTTCCACATATAAAACAAGACAAAGATGTAAACAAAACAACAATGGACAAAGCTCACCCAATACACAACAAGTCTCTCCGTCAATATGCAAATGTTCAATCAGCCAGCTCTGTGCGTCTCTCTCTCTCTCACTCCCAACAACACAGAGAATGATTAGCAGTACACGTTGCCTTTAAATATGGCGCGCAATCCAATACATGCTTGTTTCGCCTGATTCAGCAAGATTTGTGATTGGGCAACCTATCAGCACCCCGCCACGCACGCCGATACACCTGTGTGTGATCGGCTAATCATCGTGAGAGTGGGCGGATTTGTTTTCGGGTTGATTTTGAATGTATTCGGCACTTACTGCATACGGAGAGGAAAAATCGCCATTAACATGACTAATCGGTAAGCTTGCCGATTTCACTTAATCGACGCTTACTGCATGAGGCCCTAAGAGTGCTTTATTGGAGTTCTTTTCTCTTCAGTACAGTATCTACTATGCCCCATTAGCACCTGCACTTAACTATATCTCATTACACTACTATCTAGCAGTAGCGGGGGTTTCAATCTCTAGTTTCATTTTTTATTATTATTAGCTTCACTTTATTGTGTGTTGTGTTTATTAATTTGTGATTTTGTATTTTATCTTATATGTTTTACCTTAAGGTTTAACATATTTACAACATATAACAACATTTAATTGTTTTAATAAAACAAACATTAGTCTCTCAGTGCTTCTTTTCTGCCTTTTTCCCCTTGTCTGTGAGCTCCTGTGTGGGAGCTCACTCTTTTAGGGCGTGTACAGCAGACGGCAGCAAGAGGGCTAACATCACACAATGCAAGATATTCAAAAGACAGCTCCAGCGCGGAGCAACAGTTTTCTCTTTATTAGAGATTACAATCAAAATATATATATTAATAAATGCTAGTACAAATCAACAAATCAATACATGTATGAACATATATAGCAAGGGATTCATCTAAATATAGATAGTGTAGATCTTGCTGATCTCTAAATGTAAAAAAATATTTATAAAAGATCTATATTGCATGATTTGTGTATATAAAGGAGGACATGTAAAAATCAGGTTATTGATCCTGAAGGGATATTAACCTCCTGAGAGGTTAATATTTTCTGGGGACAAGCTTATATTGATACCATCCATGTGTCTTCGTTGCCTTACTGCAACAATCCCGTTTTGATTAATATCAGAACTTGATGTATATCTGTTTTACATTCAAATGCTGTCATATGTCTCTTTTATCGGATCCGATACTTTTAAGGGATCCAATGAAAAGTGCTTTATATTTGGCTGTGCAATATAGATATATTGCACATTAAAAATAAGGTGCTTTCTTTCATATAACTGGCCCACAGTGTTTATTGTTTTAGAAGCCACATTCAACACCTGTATAAACAAGAAAACAAAATGGCTGTGTAGCCCTTTTTGTGAACCGGCCTGACCCACCCAATCTAAGGGACTACTGGTAACTGTATCACACCTGTGGCTCCAGGAGATCTGAGCCTCCGCTAGCTGGGAGCCTGGGGAAACCCTTACCATTTACCTGGTGCAGCGCCTCCACTTACCAAGGATCCCCCGTTATGAAAGATAGGCCTGGGTAAGAAATACAATAACACACATAACGATAGAAAGAATACTAACACTTTACTGAGAACATAGCAAACCATAACACGACATAACCTTATGCTCTATCCGTGTAACCTCAGCCCAATGTCTGGTGTTCCCACCCAGTGTCCTGTGATCCCCCACACCCAATGTCTCGTACTCCTACGGAGGTAGTGGGTGACTGCGCAGTCACTAAATTATCTGTTAGGCCTGTTGGTGCACATGTGTAGAAATACCTTCCGAGCACTCCGATGCTCGGGCCTGCAACACTCTTCTCAAAGGGTCAGACGTGCGATGCATCCGTCTGATCCTTTCCAGGTACTTCTCCAGGAACCCCAACGAGGGTCCCACCGCTTCACGGGAACACAACCGTCTCACGGTAACAGCAACCGAATCACGGGAACAGCAACCGCCACTATCCCTGTCTATCCCTAACTAATCCTAACGTGACAGGAACCCTAACCTAGGGCCTGTCCCTGATGAACCACAACCTGGGGTGGCTTGGGGAAATCTCCTAGGGCCTGCGGAGTAATACCCTGCCCCAATCCCCTAGCTACCCACGTCCTTAATCCTCCCTACAACTAGCTACTCGCTACTCCTAACAGCCTGCAGCAGACACACCGCTCTCACCGTCAGCCTGCAGACATCCACACACGCTGCACACACTGCGCCCAGCACATGCAGCGACACACACAGCTGGCAATCGTACACAGCCACCTGGATACCCCGCAGCAAATCCACTGCACACACTCTGTGCCAATTTGCCAGTGCGCACAGCACTACCCGCTGTGGCACTGCCAAACCTGCACCTTTCACTCCTAAGGGTGACCTCCTTATCTAGGGCCGTCCCTCTTCAGTTACCCCCTGCCCTTACCGGGAATTGGGGCCTGCCTGGGGACCTAAGGAGAACCCTTACCTGGTGCAGGAGCCACGCGCTCCCTACACCCTTCCTATTCCTTCCTCTGCCTCTTCCTGACTGACTTGCAAAAGCCCGGGAAATGTATCTATATTCCCGAGCTGAGCTTCCTCCAGCCCTATTGGCCGCTATCAGGCACCTGGTGCCTGTCTCCCTATGCCTCCTGGGAGTTGTAGTTCCCAGGAGGCTGCCTAAGCATTGGGGCCGCGTGCGCACTTGCCCTGCGCATGCGCGAACACCCAATGGCCGCCACAACCTCTCTCTACACTTCCCTACTCTCGCGCGATCTCTCCCTAACTCTGGGGTCCTACCTTGCGCTTGCCGCCTACTGCGCATGCGCGAACTAACGCGCAATGGCGGCGCCCTCTCCTCCAGCCGCCGGGCCGGTGGCAACGCGATCGCGGCCTTAGCGACGGCCCGATCGCGTCCCCGGCAACCGACCTTCACCGCAGGGCAACGCGCTACTCCCTGCACTGGCCCCCACCCTCGCGAAGTGCCGGCGGGTCCGTCGCAGCCTCCGGCGGCACCCGCTACCACACGGCACTCGCGGAGGGGGGCCAGAAAGCGCAAATTCTCCTCGGGGCTACAGCTGCTTTAACTAATGTTTCTCATATTGTAATATTATTTATTTATTTATTTATTTATAAAATATTTTACCAGGAAGTAATACATTGAGAGTTACCTCTCGTTTTCAAGTATGTCCTGGGCACAGAGTAAAACAAAATAATACATGGTTACAAATACAGTTACAATAATGAACAAGGTATACATTATATACAAGACATTGCATGCACAGTTAAAGAAAATATATATTATGAGCGTATGAAATGGGACCTTCTGTGTTAATCCAATGGGCCATTAGTCTGGCTGCAAAAATCTCACAGAAATGTTGCAGTTTACTGGGAGATTGCCCTAGATTTTCCAAGGCAAAAGGTTGGATACTGGTGGCGGCATCTGTATGCCTTTTGTGTAGGCAAGTATACATAGCTTAAAAATACTTATCTTTATTCTAACAGGTCTTCTAGCTATAAGATGATGCTATAAATATTGTGTTTATATTCAGATTCTCTGCCAAAATGCATTTTTTAATTTGCAATTTTGTGCACATCATTAATGGCAGCAAGTATAATCAAGCTTAAGAATTCATTTTATTGGCAGTGTTCCCGAGTAGTCATTTTTTCACTTGCATTCATTTTATTTATCGACTATAATGAGCTTTTTGCTAGTTTGCTCAAATTGGAAATCATTACAAAAAAGCAAAAAAAAAAATAATTGTCTAAAATTTAAAAACAGATGTCAATACAGTACTTTCATTACTTTCTGTTGCAGTAAATTATTAGCAATTAGCCTGTATTACCAAATTCTTCTTTTTTTTGTTTAGTCCTACTGTATTTTTTTGCCGACGGGACCTTTCCCTAGCAAGGATGTTTTAAGGATTTATTGAATAATTCCTCTCTACTAGAGCAGTCTTGGATAGCTACTTTATCTTTTGAAGTGTTCTCCTTCATATTGTATGGGATGGTTACATTAGCCCACTCAAGTCGCAGATGAATGTATGTTCCCTCACATCAAAACCATCATAATTTACAGATAAGAGATGGGTAGGGAAGATTTTAATCCAAACAAAAGAAGGGCAGTAGATAATATTATTTTGAAGTATGGTTTACTCATTGATAAAGTTTTGAAGAATAGCGACCTTCTTTTAAAAGTTGTTTCTGCAAACAAAAACTGCTACAAAGGGCAGCACAAGTATACAAAATAGCACAAAAATAATGCTAACTGAACAGCATTTCCAGTGACTAACTGTATAGCAAACGGGTCTCTTGGGGCAGCTTGATTGTGAATTGTGTGTATCTCTCTCTGCCTGTGTAGTTATCAGTCCCTCATGTGTATATCCGTGAAAAGCCCCCACAGGGGTTTAAACTGTAGTTTACCTGCATATGGATTTTCTCCTTTCAGATTTGACAAATTGTCATTAGAAGCTATTTACAATGGTGCAAGATCATGAATGAAGCTTTAAGAATCCTCTCCCATTCAAGTTAAAGAATTTTTGGAACATAGTAAATAAAATCCTTTACTCAGCTGCTGTGTTAAGACCAGAATGATGAAGCATGCATTTACAGTTGTTTTTGTACAGTCAGTTGGACATATCTTTTATAATATTTTCATTGTTATAATGCCCATACTTCTACCACAATTACTGCAGTTTGGCAAGAGTTTATTTTATTTCAACTAGAGTATATGACTAATGCTTTATTTAATTCATCATAAATATATAGTTAATGAACGCTTCATATTTCTTTTTAAAACCATCATAAAAGAATACCGTAAATGAAGGAGCCTAGATAATAAAAAATAAATACTTGTTATGCAGCAAATTAGACAATAAAAATAAATTCTTACTAGTACAAAAATGTTACATACTGTACTATTATTGTTTTCTCATTTTACAGTTTTCTTTGTTGGTGTTTTATTATTGTTCCATCCTGTTTCGTGCTTCTATTATTATCTATATTGTTATTACTGAGTGTATTTTTCACATTGCACTGACAATATACTTACAAGCACATTATACTAGAGGATGCAGGCAATTAACCTTGTTGCTGCCCAGGATAGTTTACACCTGTTAGGCCAAGGACATTTTTTAAATTTGACTATATGTTTATTTAACCATGATACAAATGAAATACTTTTTATGCATCTACAGATGTAGCATAAGAGAAGTTACGAAACCAAAAGTCCAGAACTATTGCTCGATAGCTGAAGCAGATCCTTATAAAATATATACCAATATATCTCAATGAAGAAATAAATTGAGTCCTAGCGGGTAGCAGTGTTCTTTCCTTTCTTTCCTTCCATCATTTTTCTTTTTTCTTTCTTTTTTTCTTTTATTTTTCTTCTCTTATAGGGACTAGTCCATGGTGTATACAATATAATCTGATCGATATATGTATTCTGCATACAATCTTAGTCTAGTTCATGAAATAGTATTTATATCAGAGGGGTTATCACTGCATCCTAACTTTTGCTATATTATTCATGTTTTGTTTTTTGATTATAAATAACTCCAGGCAGCATTTTGCAACATTTATGAATTGTGTTGCTATTAGTGTTATTTTGTTTTACTTCTTTGGATACTCTGTTTCATATTAAGTATCTTTTACATTTTCACCTGTTGAAATGTGTCTGTTTGTTTTTTCTGGGACTCTTGGTGGTTCTACTGTGTTAAGCTCAGTAATTACTGAGATACTGTTTCAGGATTTGCTCTGATTGGTTAAAACTTTTTTACGGATATCCAGGGGACCAACTGGGAACCTTTAAACAGTATTTTATTAATGGTGCTTAGAGCGTGAAATGCGCAAGATAACTATTTATGTGACTACAATGTTGCCAGTGGTTTCGTGAATTAACCTATTTTTATTAGCAATTTCAGTTTTGTTCCCCCGTTTTTTCTGGTGCAGTGCTCTCCTTTTCCCTGCATGTCAGGAGATCTACTATCTACAAATGTACTGTAACAAGACTTACTGTTTTTGGCACCAGTGGAAGCCACAGGACCATAACTGACTGTTGTTTTTGGATTATTGCTGTGGAAGGTCCAATCTGGAAGCATGGGCCACCTGTAACTTGACGATGGCAGAACAGTCTCTGGAGCCATCTTTAAGCTTTTTCTGTGGAGGCTGTAAAGACAGTAAATCTCGCTACATCTATTATTATTTTCAGCACAAGTAGAGATTTTCATCGCTAACTTGCATATCATAGGACCAAGATATGACCTAATGTAATATATATATATATATATATATATATATATATATATATATATATATATATAAAAAGAAAGAGAAAAAAGTAACCCGTATGGGAGCACTCAGGTATGCAAAAAATTAATTAATTTATTTATTTGACACAATGCAAAGAAGAATTAAATAAACAGTACATGATTAAAAACACTTAAAAATAGGCATGGACCCCTGTCACGGTTGTTCCCTTTTAGGCACCAATTAACAACACTAGGGAACGACATGCATTGTCGACCCTATACATGAGTAGAATAGTGACTTAAACAACACTAGGGTAAATCAAATAATTCACAATGGGTTATTGGGTTCAAAAGGCACCTAAACAGAGCTAAAGATAATTCACATCACACACCAAGCGGTAGACTAGTCAAAATATCATTGACAGTCACCAGGCAACACACATCTGCATGAATATACAACAATCTTTTGACCAGTACCTTCAGCATAAATCCTATGTGGGAAAGGTGGTAAATTGGAATATGATCCCTGGGTGTGTGGAGTTGTGTGAGTAGTAATATAGCATGTGTAGGAAAATGCCTAATGGACACCTATTACATAGTTGGGCATTTTCCTACACATGCTATATTACTACTCACACAACTCCACACACCCAGGGATCATATTCCAATTTACCACCTTTCCCACATAGGATTTATGCTGAAGGTACTGGTCAAAAGATTGTTGTATATTCATGCAGATGTGTGTTGCCTGGTGACTGTCAATGATATTTTGACTAGTCTACCGCTTGGTGTGTGATGTGAATTATCTTTAGCTCTGTTTAGGTGCCTTTTGAACCCAATAACCCATTGTGAATTATTTGATTTACCCTAGTGTTGTTTAAGTCACTATTCTACTCATGTATAGGGTCGACAATGCATGTCGTTCCCTAGTGTTGTTAATTGGTGCCTAAAAGGGAACAACCGTGACAGGGGTCCATGCCTATTTTTTAAGTGTTTTTAATCATGTACTGTTTATTTAATTCTTCTTTGCATTGTGTCAAATAAATAAATTAATTAATTTTTTGCATACCTGAGTGCTCCCATACGGGTTACTTTTTTCTCTTTCTTTTTATATTATCCACAACCCGTGAGCACCGCCAAACCTTACCTATGTAAGACAAACAGGATATTTCTTTGGCTTATGGTGGCATAACTCATGTAAAAAGTAGATGCAAGGTTTTCCTTTCCCACCCCTCCCCCTTGTTTTTTCCTTCGTTATTTGAATATATATATATATATATATATATATATATATATTTTTTTTTTTGAATTGTCCCAGGTATCTCTAACAAATGTAATCATTTCATTAAATGAATACTATGGGGCCTATTCTATAAGCGTTCATCAGCCACTTATCGTGAACTTATCGGCCAAAATGCCTACAGCTATTCTGTAAGCCTCGATAAGTCGGCAATAAAGGCATGAAACGCCAACATTTTCAGCGTCAAAAAAAATTGCCGGTTGAGCGGCGATAAGCCACTTTTCGGCAAATGTTGAAACTCGTGTCATTCTAGTAGCCTCAATTAGTTTATCGAGTCTAATAACAACTCTAGAATGGCGAGTTGTTCCAAAAAACTTCATGACAGGAAAAGTGAGGCTGATGAGAAGCTGTTGAGTGGTGGCGAGACAGGACTTAGAAAAAAAATGCCTTTTTTTGCATCAGATTGATGCTGGAAGTCTCCGGAGCTGATTTCCATTAATATCAGCACCAGAGACCCACGGCATGAATCCCATGCAGTAAAAATGCATTTACAGGCAACTTCATTACCTTATCGGCTAACCGCTAAAGCAATTAAGGGGGTAACCCCTCCCACTACACATCTACAAGGACCAAATACCCCTTCATCCACCCCACTACCCAGAATAAACATTAAAAACACAACACTAATACCCACCTCTTCTACCCCCACATGATTGATAACAGAAGCCGTGGGTGTCCGGGGGTCCTTGGGTGGTCCCCAAGGTGTCTGGGGGCCCTTGGGCTGTCCATGTGTTTGTCTGGGGTCCTCAGGTGGTCCCTATGGGTGGCCGTGGGTCCTAGGGTGGTCCCCTCGGGTCCCCGCTGGCCTACAGTACCAATTCTGTGACAAAGAAATGTGGAATACATTGAAATAAATACACCTCACTCCCCCCTCCAACACATACAGTACAGTAATGGGCAAAACAACTATTATCCATATATGGATAATAACTAATTTGCCCATTATAAAATTAAACATTAGCCAGCAAGCATAAATAAAGTAAATACAAATTTCTACTTACCCTTGCCATCATGAAGGGTATCCTCATCAGCATTCTCCAGTTCCATGTCCTCCATTGCCAGAAAGAATACAAGAAAAAATACAATCTAATGGCCCCTATCCCCTTAATCGCCATAGCGGTAAACAACCGCTATAGTAATTAAGGGGTTAACCCACCCTCCCCAGCTACCCACCTGGGAGGCATAACCACCCACCTCGGGACCACTATACCCACCATCTGACACCCATTGATCACCCAAACACCCATTGATTGGCATAGTATTACATCATACCATATAATATGGGCATGATAAGCCACTATACTGTGGCAGTCAATTGTCACCCTTATAAAAAAGCATGAAGGCCAAAAATATACAATAATAAAAGATATACACAAGCATCTAAACACCCGAATTCAGGAAATAAAAGCACTAGCCAACCAATTAAATAAATAAAAGCACTTGCCAACCAATTTAAGAAATAAAAGCACTAGCAAGCAGTCCATTCAAGAAATAAAAGCACTAACAAACAAAACAATTAATGAATTTAAACCAGTAGCCAACAAAACAAATAATTAACTGAAAACGCCACCCAATCTTATAATGTACTAAAATCAAGCCATCCAAATTCAAAACAATTTAATCCAAAGAATAAACAGAAATCGAAAAAATAACAATCAATAGAAAACAAGCATTTGCCAAAAAAGGCATTGGCTGTCACTGTGTTTATCTTTACCCTAAAGGGGCACAGATAAATACATTATCAGTCAATGGGCAAACAAATACATAAAAATAAATAAATAAATACAATTAAAAAATCAATAAAAAAAAAAATTCATACATTCAATATTTTACTTACCTTTAGAAGACTTCACCCTCTGAATCCTGGCATATCTGTAAATTCTCATACTGCGACATCATCAACCACAATCCAACGCCACACACCTTAAAGACCTGCATCAGGTAAATATTCTTCTTTCTTTTATCTCCGTTCACCATCTTCTATCTTCATCTGTAATTATTTTTATTTTTTCTTTAACCTTCTATTTTCTTCTTTCAATCCAAAGCCCCATGGTAAATCAACAACAGGATGTTGTCTTGTCAGCTTCTTGAGGTAAAATGAGATGTACAGGCCTTATATATGTCTTGTGACACCACATTTTAGGGTCAGATGGTACAGCTCCATTCAAATTGTTGCTGTATCATGTGCCTGCCTCTTTTTTTTTAAGGATGTGGCATCATCTCCAAGGGAGGTACGTCACATCTTTAAAACCACATGGCTATATCACATGGTATTACAGTCAATAGGATTGAAGACAATCCCATTGGTTGCTATACCATGTGATAGGTCACATTAGTTCAAAAGGATGTGACATCACTTTAAGGGATGATATCACATCCTTTTGAACTAATGTGACCGATACAGCCATATTTCCAGACAGATTGCCAGACAGATTACCAACATGATTATCAGTTTCAGCAGCTTCAGCAGGCACCTGTCAACTACGTGTTTAATGCTGTAAACTGTAATGCAGACTACAGGAGTGACCCCAGCTTGTCCACGCAATACACTTATGACATTGGCTCATCTGCAACCGTTTTGCAAAGTTTATAATGAAGGTAAATATAATGTACTACAGTATACTATATTACACTATACAGAACAGTATTAACTTTAATTTCCAATGACACTACAATAGTGTATGCCTGTCATTCAGTGTCAATGCTTGTACTGTACTCATGCATACTACAGCGCGACTTGACGCATGCACAATACCGTAAATAATATCATACTGTAATTTTTTTTCCAGAAAATAAACTTTGACATCGAGCACCAATAGATAACGATGAAGTTCGATGGAACTCTAATAGCACTTTTTAAAATGGTGCTTTTTTCACTTTTGTGCAGTCAGTATTACCAGCTTCACGCTTTTTAAACTTTGCCACGCTATTATTTTGGAAAACACAATATGCACTGTACAGTACTGTATGTGATCGATTCAATAACGTTATAACCTGTACTAAAAGCAATGCCCCAGCTGTTGTCATTGGCAACTTGTGATGTTGTATCATTGTACACCTCCATAGAACATACAAAAGGCTTAGAAGCCATCAGAAAAGTCCTCACCAATGATAAAGATATGTCAATAGAACAAACACATTTTTTGATAGACTATATTGCATTTATATTATCACAGAACTACTTTTGGTTCAACAATGAATTTTTTATCCAGTTATGTGGCACGGCAATGGGGACCAGGTTTGCACCGAGCTATGCTAACATACTTATGAGCATATTAGAGGACATATACATCTGGTCCCAGCATGAGTTCGGTGCAAACCTGGTCCTCTATAAAAGGTATATAGATGATATTATCATTATGTGGAAGGGAGATGAGAAAAGTTTGGAAGATTTCTAAGAATACATCAACCAGAATGATTTGAATTTAAGATTCACAGGAAAATGAGCAAAACAGATATTGAGTTCCTGGATCTGGTGATTTATATCGACAACGATCAACTATTGACGAAGAATCATTTCAAAAGTTTAGATAGTAATAACTACATTGACAACAGTAGTTGCCATCATCCCAGATGGTTATCCAATATCCCTTCCGTCCAACTAAGTAGAATTAAGAGAAACTGTTCAAAAGAAAGTGTATACAAGGAACAATCAAAGGTTCTAATTACAAAATTTGAAGAGAAAAATTATAATAAAAATATCATTAGTGAAGCTATTAATAGAATTGATGGTCTAGATAGATCTACTTTAATTCATCCAATTAAAATAAATGCATCAATGAAAAAAGATTTTAATACTGCATTTATTACGCAATATAATAGGGATGCAAAAAAGATCACACAAGCCATTTCAAAACACTGGCATATTTTGCATAATGAACGTGCGAAGGGATGGGGGAGCACAGCGTAAGGAATGGTGGAGTGTGGTTGTATTATCTCTCTATGATGTTCAGTGAGGTTCTGACACCCTTAAAGTGTCCTCAAAGGGAGATTGGTACTCCCTAGAGAAGTGTTAAGACTTATGTGGGTGAAATAAGTCTATGGATGTGAAATAAATCAATAAAAGAAAAACTTACACGGCCTTGTGTAAGTTATATCCCATCAAGGTTTCTTTTGCAGTCGTCTCTTTCTTCTAGATGATCCTTCTTCTTTCTTTATGGTCTTCTCTCTCTGTCTTTTCTTCTTACTGTGACCTTGATGTTTGTCGTTGGATGAATCTTGACAATGGTTCTCCTCTCATACGGGTGTAAACATAGATAAGAAGGTGATTAGACACATATGCACACAAAATCAGTTTCAATGTAGAGGGGGGCAATGAGACAGTGTCATCAGGTGGGACAATATAATAATGATAATTATTCACTCACACGGCCTAATGTGAGTGTTAACCTGTAATGGTATCTTGCAAGCACCTGTACAGATCACAGGTCTTTAGGTCAAAGGTCCCGTATGGGACAATGGTGAAGGGAAAATATGTGGAAGGAATGTCAATAAAACAAAATACTCACACTGGCGTTTCATGGCACTAGCCTGAGGAACGAGCCTGAGGAAGCCCTGTTTAGGGCGAAACGCGTAGCTCTTCTTCAAACCACAGCCTGCAGCAATCGGAGAGGAACCGGAGGTGTCGTGGAGTCCCTTGATCCGGACGCGGAGCACAGAGACTTTTATCCACAAACCACCATATGTTTCCCCTAGCTGCTAGTTTTTTTCCTACCCCCCTAGAAGCAGTAGATGCTCCTTGGTTTTAATTTCATTTATATCTGTTTTTACACATTAACTTGTTATTAGTGTATGCCAGTTTGTTCTAATAAAATTAAACTACCCCTGTGTTCAGTGTCCTATAGTCCTTTGCTATCTGGATATAGCCCCTAGGGGTCTTCAACTACGTTTTGGAGTTTTCAAGATCCCATTACAAGTGTGTACTCACACTGGCCCGTGTGAGTATTTTGTTTTATTGACATTCCTGATTAGACACATATGCACACAAAATCAGTTTCAATGTAGAGGGGGGCAATGAGACAGTGTCATCAGGTGGGACAATATAATAATGATAATTATTCACTCACACGGCCTAATGTGAGTGTTAACCTGTAATGGTATCTTGCAAGCACCTGTACAGATCACATGTCTTTAGGTCAAAGGTCCCGTATGGGACAATGGTGAAGGGAAAATATGTGGAAGGAATGTCATATTTTCCCAATAAAACAAAATACTCACACGGGCCAGTGTGAGTACACACTTGTAATGGGATCTTGAAAACTCCAAAACGTAGTTGAAGACCCCTAGGGGCTATATCCAGATAGCAAAGGACTATAGGACACTGAACACAGGGGTAGTTTAATTTTATTAGAACAAACTGGCATACACTAATAACAAGTTAATGTGTAAAAACAGATATAAATGAAATTAAAACCAAGGAGCATCTACTGCTTCTAGGGGGGTAGGAAAAAAACTAGCAGCTAGGGGAAACATATGGTGGTTTGTGGATAAAAGTCTCTGTGCTCCGCGTCCGGATCAAGGGACTCCACGACACCTCCGGTTCCTCTCCGATTGCTGCAGGCTGTGGTTTGAAGAAGAGCTACGCGTTTCGCCCTAAACAGGGCTTCCTCAGGCTCGTTCCTCAGGCTAGTGCCATGAAACGCCAGTGTGAGTATTTTGTTTTATTGACATTCCTTCCACATATTTTCCCTTCACCATTGTCCCATACGGGACCTTTGACCTAAAGACCTGTGATCTGTACAGGTGCTTGCAAGATACCATTACAGGTTAACACTCACATTAGGCCGTGTGAGTGAATAATTATCATTATTATATTGTCCCACCTGATGACACTGTCTCATTGCCCCCCTCTACATTGAAACTGATGTTGTGTGCATATGTGTCTAATCACCTTCTTATCTATGTTTACACCCGTATGAGAGGAGAACCATTGTCAAGATTCATCCAACGACAAACATTAAGGTCACAGTAAGAAGAAAAGACAGAGAGAGAAGACCATAAAGAAAGAAGAAGGATCATCTAGAAGAAAGAGACGACTGCAAAAGAAACCTTGATGGGATATAACTTACACAAGGCCGTGTAAGTTTTTCTTTTATTGATTTATTTCACATCCATAGACTTATTTCACCCACATAAGTCTTAACACTTCTCTAGGGAGTACCAATCTCCCTTTGAGGACACTTTAAGGGTGTTAGAACCTCACTGAACATCATAGAGAGATAATACAACCACACTCCACCATTCCTTACGCTGTGCTCCCCCATCCCTTCGCACGTTCCATATCAAGGGTTTTGGATAGACCCTAGTGGGGTAGTCTGAGTCACACAAGGACATCACAATCAAAGTTGCATAAATTATCACTCACCTTATTAATAATTTATTTAAATTCTATACCAACCACGGTCAGAGTTAGCGCCCGGGGAAAACACTACATATTTTGCATAATGACCCTATTTTGGGGAAAGAAATCCCATACAGAACAAATATTTTTTTTTCAAAAGCTAGAAATCTAATAGGCAAATTAGCGCCTAGTATCTTTAGGCCCCTGAAAAACAATACATCCCAAGAAAGGATTGGCATAAACTGCCAATTGGATTTTACAATTGCAAAAATTGTAAAGCATGCGATTTTTGTTCAAAAGAAAAAAATACTTTCAAATCAAATTAACAAGTGGAGTTTATGATAAAACAACATCTTAACTGTAGAATGGACCATATGATATATCCTATAGAATGCCCCTGCGTGCTACAATACTGTATATAGGAAGAACACAAGAGCCTTAAAAGTTCACATCCTTTAACATGTAGGAAATAATCGTAGAAAATTAACAACTCATAGTATACCTAAACATTTCCTAAATTGCCATGAATTCAACCCCACAAGTTTAATATATATGGGCATAGAATATGGGAAAGCCCATTGGAGGGGAGGAAATAAGACTACTGTATAGGTTTGGCAAAATGAGAGACCTTCTGAATACATCGTCTTAAAACGATGCACCCAGGAGGTCTAAATATGGACATTGATATTGGTGCATTTCTATAGATTCCTATTATTCTCTACTAATTGTAATCTGTTGTGGGTTAAAGTCTTTAAATGTTCTAGTGAGTAGAACTGTAGGGCTTGATTGGGGTGATCTGATTTTCCTTACGCAGTACACTATTGCATGGTGACTGATGTTACCCAAAAGAAATGCTTTTGTCCAGGAATCACAAACTGTTTTTGAAGTAAGATATCTGCACCTGGATACACATTCCATTCAGATGCAAGAAGTGAGAGAATTGACAAACAAAAGGTTTATTTACTTCACACCCTGATAATAAACATTTTTTGTTTATTATCAGGGACTTCAAAACAAAACGTGTTTCCTGAATTAACATTTAGACCCCAGGGGAAACAGCTGCTATTCCCCACAGAGATCAAACTACAGGAACTTTTGACCTGTGCACCATTTATTGCCATCATATGATAGATAGGTTTGACCATCAACTACAAAGAAACTCACGTAATTTAGTTTGATCATATTTTCTCAACAAATCAGAACCTCCTACAGTACATATTCAGCTATGGGTTTAGAAACACATTTAAACCTCAGACAGGGTATTAGTTAGTCAGAGAGGTAAAGGAGAGAGAGAGCTCAGAGACCTGTTGAAATTCCAATAGACATCAGTTAAGGTAATTATGATCATAATTCTTGTGCACTTGTAAATCTGTATATATATCTGTGTTTTATATCAATGTACAGTATTGTTAGATAGGATGAACTGTATTGTATTGTATTGTATTGTTTTGATAGGCCTGTAACAAGTACAAACATTATAAGCACGTATAATTAGTACAACCATGTAATTGTTATATTTTGTTGCTGTTCTATAAATTGCTGTTTATTTGATTGAAGCCATCTCTATCATGTCAATAACTCTCATAAACCAGCGTGTGCATGTGTGGATGTGTTTCCTATTGGAACACATATCAATATTTCCTTAAGTAATAGTTTTTGCCGGTATTGTTATATTACATCTTATAAGCCAGAGATACTTCTATAGATGGATAACATATAAATGCATCTATATTCTTATTTCTGGATGACTAGAAACATATTTGCTAGTTAATTCTCATAAGCCAGCAATACTCATATAGATGAATACGTTATAAATACATCTATATTTAGATTTCTGTATAAGACATTATCGGTTACATTTGGCGACCACGATCAGGGACACAAAATTTATGGTATTCTTTTAAATAAGCACCTAGATCTATGAATATAAAATAGATAAGGTTATTTATTAAATAAGTTTAGGCTGTCAGTCACTTACCAACAACAAAATCACGCTAATACATATACTAATAATTAGCTTATTTTTATAGTGGGTATTGGAAGAACTCTTAAGGCTAGTGAACATAAGAGGGAGGATACACCACTAATATATATTTTAAAGGAAAAAAAAACAAATTCTAATTATAGAAAAGTATATTTTATTAACCACTAAGAGCCGGCAACATGTGGGGAGGATATATATTTAAGGGGAAAGTAATTTTTATTACAAAATTACAAAATGGCTACAGTCTCTAGTTTAGACAGCGTTGTAGCATCTTATATCACAAAACATAAAAGTTCAGACTTTGCATGTGATACTAAAAGTCAAAATAATCCTTGGACATATGTTCAGGAAATATTTGATCAAGAGATAAGTATCTCTAAGAAAAATAAAAAACTTAAGGGCAAAGCAGTTTGTATGCAGCATGCTTGGTAATGAATGCCAAAATGGAACATATTGAAATAGCACTTCAAAATTGTAAAGCCCAAACTATAAATTATGAAAAGGAGATTGAAAAATTAAAAAATGAAGTCAGGGCTCTAACAACTGTTAATGAAGTTGTACAATCCTAACAAGAGGAAAATTGCAAAAATTATAAAATTACCCCAAAAGAGGTAATAGATTGTAAGCAAACATTAATTAATGTAGAAACTGAAAGAGACCACATAATCAGTGTTTACAAAGTAATTCAAGATCAAGTTACTGAATTGAAAAAGGGCAAATGTATTGATCATCACACCATGTAAACAAAAAAAAAATTCAGCTGGTGCAAACACTCTCTATTTTGAAAGGACAGAAAGCCGTAGCAGACAGATTAGGATATACTGCTTCTGCTCCCACATATGCATATGAAATGGAGGATTGGAATTGTATGGAGATATTTGGGAAGAGTGAGCATGGAGATATTTGGGAAGAGGATTCTACTGAATTAAATCTTCATTTTCCCATCGCCATGGGGGAAATAATTGATTCACAGGAAACAGAGGATTGTTCAAGAACTATACACCCACATTATATGGTTAATCAAGATTCCAGGGAGATAGATACAGGAAAAACTCCTGTCTCTGTAAGAACATGCCTATACTCCTCAACTGAATGGAATCAGACACTATTGGGGTTTGATAGTGCAGGTAAAGCCATACACCCTGCCCACAATAGTATTTACCCCACACAACCCTTTAAAACACTTTTGGGGGTAGCTGACTTAACTGGCAAATTAAAGTCAGAGGAACACATCACATCACATGCAGTCAATGTCCATCAGAGATATGAGTTATTAGGTGTTAGAAATCAAAATGACCAAGTGAAAGTTTTTCAATTAACCATTGAAATGCATGCGTGTAGTGTGCTACCAGACTTAATCAAAGAAGCCAATGGTAATTATGAGGAGACAGTGGAGGAATTACAGAAAATGTTACATCCCTCAGCCATAGGCCTCATGGTAGCATACCAGATTAAACAACAAACTGAAGAGAACCCGTTAGTCTGTGCCAATAAATTATTTGCTGCATATTGCACTGGTAGTGGAAAGAATGGAAGTAGAAATGATCATGAATATAAAAAACTTCTAATCCAAAATGTGCATCCCTTAATCAAAGCCAAATGTAAGCTTCTCACAGGCCCTAGGAAACATAGCTATGAGAAAATTATTGGGTTAATGCAAAGGTCTTTTCAGGCAATTCAGACATCCTACTACAACACACATCACTACGAAATTCTCAAAGAACTAGATTGGTCATCACTAGAGTCTAGGCGCAAAGTTCACCTTTCCTGTCTTGCCTTTAAATTCTTTATGGGCAAGCTACCCAGCTATCTGAACAAGATCCTCACCCCTACCACATGCAGCACTTATCACCTGAGATCAGACTCCAAAAGACTGTACATGGTCCCAAGGCTCAACAAAGTATCCGGCCATTCCTCCTTCTCTTACTGTGCACCCCAAAACTGGAACAACCTAACAGAGACTCTCACATCCGCCACCAGTTTAAGTTCTTTCAAATCTAAGGCTGTCTCACATTTTAATCTGGTCTGTAACTGTTTCATACGCCTATAACATATATTTTCTTTAACTGTGCATGCAATGTGTTGTATATCAAGTATACCCTGTTCCTTTATGTAACTGTATTTGTAACCATGTATTATTTGTCTTAACTCTGTGCCCAGGACATACTTGAAAACGAGAGGTAACTCTCAATGTATTACTTCCTGGTAAAGTATTTTATAAATAAATACAGCACCGGCAGCTTTTATTCTAATGTTTCCCACACCGCAGGATGCATGCGGGAAGCGTGGTGACGCGGCTTGTCGTGGGGTCACTGTGACGTCACTGTCACGTGCGTGCCCGGCTTCCCCGGCTTCCCCGGCTTCCCCGGCTTCCCCGACACCCCTGGAGTTTGAAGTGAGGTAAGCAGGGGTGCGGGGAAGCAGAGGGGCAGAGCAGGAGCCGGGTTCGGGGTCTCGAAGGGGGGCTAAAATGCACGCGAAGTGGAGGGGGGTGCGCGGAGGAATACGCAGCGGCGCTGCGGTCTAGACCCGGCGCTAGCCAGAGTAGATCGCGGCCTGCCGCCGGCAAAAGTTGCAATAAAAGCTGCCGCTGCTGTAAATCCATGCAGCAGAATTTAAAGAAAGAGAGGAAAAACACTCCACTAGAAGGATTGCAGCTTTTCAGTGCAATCCCACAACAATAGAAGATCAACACCCTCAGGTGAAAGAAACACGCCATCTAATCCTAATTGGAATAAAGGACCATTGTTAAACATTTAGTGGTAGACCCACATTTAGGAATATGGGGAGGGGACATTATAATACACATGAATACAAAGAACAACAAACATCACAGAATGTCCCCAGTTGCTCTGAACTAAGGTAGCAGTTACGTTCTTTACAGGGAAACTCACAGGAAAAGGCAGACAACTCACTTAAATGGCAGCCTGACACACCAAATGGTGACTCATGACAATCACAGGCCCCAAGACTCATAGCACATACAGTGGCGGCCGCCTTTAGCCTCCTGCGGCCTTTTCCCCGTGATTTTAAAAATCGCGGGCAAATCGCGGGCTGATGGGGGCCGTTTTCGGCCATTTTGGGCGCCTGTGGGCATTTCTATTGTTTAGCACTAAGCGCTTTCATTGTCTAGCGCTATTAGCGCTATAAGCTGATTTCGGGCCGCGCAGAGAAGGCCCGTGAGAGTCGGAAAACATCCCCAATTTTTTTTGGGGATGTTGGAGATTAAAAGGGGCCGCAACAGTATTACCTTAGATTGGTGTGGTCACCCGCAAGTAATTCAAAGTGGGGGTATGTCAGCTGCACAGTTTGTTCCACTAATGCCTCTCCCAAATGAACTTGGGCAACTTGGGTCTGATTTTCTGGTTCCCAATTAATGTATGCTGGATTTAATTCACTTTCTACTTTTGCAGAGTGTACCCAGCACAGATGACAGGATGGTGGTTATTCCAGACTCACATTCAATCACTGCCATAAAACCTAACAATGCCGAAAATGATTTATTTCATATTATTGCTGCTCATCCAGACAAACATCTGTTAGAATCTGTGCTGAGAGACACTGTGAAGCGTTTGCGGATCATAAACACAATTGTGGTAGAATTGACACCTTGATAGATATGACTGGTATTGTTCCTGTTCCACAGAAACAATACAGATTCCCAAAGGAAGCTGGCAGGTTTATAAAAGAGACCATTCACTCACTCCTGAGCAAAATGACATTGCTGACTTCTTGGCCAAACAAGGAGCACAAGGGGGGTGGGGAGAATTGGAAAATCCTGCAGATTAATGACAATTTGTGCTCTATGGGTTGTGCCATAACAAGGCCCCCATAAATGTCCCAGGCATTTCAGCATTTCAGAAATGTAATCTCAGGACCCTTAGATCAAAGAAATGCAATACTCATTTATATATCTTTCTTGCTTTCTTCCTTTATTTCTTTTGCTATTCATATTTGCTACAGGACATTGAAGGCCATAATTGTGATAACTTTCATGCACATGAGCATCGGTGTCGTCGCTGATCCCTTTCTTTGTATCCAGGTCAAGCAGAATCCAGTCCAATGTGATAAGGGAGAGTCAATCCTTATACCTGTCTCAGCATTTGGAACAAGTGGTGAAAGAGTGTCCCGGTAGGGTCCAGCTGACATGCCCAACAGCACAAGATAGACCCTCCAGTGGTCTCACTGCAACATCCATCCCTAGGACTTTATATAATAATGTGCAATTTATTCATGTGCCTGTCGTCATAAATTAATCAAAATGGAACATGGCAGAATTTGGTTCCTGTATGCAAACTAATGATTCACTATATTATACTTCCTTATTAGTAGATTTAGTTGCATCTCATGCAAGTAGAACTCAAGACAATTTTTCAAGACAAGACATCCCTCGCCAAAAAGGTATTTTCAGATCAGAAAAATTGCAGAGTGTAGATGGCATCATTGTGGCCATACCCAGACTTTTTGGATCCGGTATGTCAATTTGGAATAGGCCTGATCTAGAGGCAATCCGTAAACATATTGCCAACTTTGAACAAGAAGAGGGTCAACATGCCTAGAAACCAATCCTGCAGGGTATTGAGTGTCTAGTTGATGAGGAAAGATTTACAGTGTACAACATGCATGATGTAGCCAAGCTTTTTTCCAAGGCCCAGGCCAAAATTAATGAAGGGATGTTTAACATGTTAGAGTACCTCTACAGCGTCATGTGAACCCTGTTTGTCTTGTTCATCAATAAAAAATTTCCATATGCACCTCAATGCAGTGCACTGCCTGCACATCCCCTCCAGGGATACACCCTTCAGTATCTATCTTGCAGCTGCACGCTAAACACAGGACTTCTGGCAAAATTGCCAAGTGAGAGTACGCTTTATTATTTTTCTTCCATGGATGTTATCTAGTCTAGCTCCAGGGGAGTGTTATCATACTTGGGATTACTAGCTGGGGTCCCACTGTTTTTTTATTTTGAGCAGTGTGGCCAACCTATGTTGTATTTCCCTATACCTCCCCATTATAGGAGTATTATTTGACTACATCTGATAGCAAGTCATTATTGGATTATTGCCTGTGTTGATGAGGAAAGCGATATGAATTATTGGATTTACTGTATTACTGGACTAAGTGATACATGCATTTTCTCTGAGCATAGATATAGAGCTTGTCTCTAATATTGCCTAAACTCAGAAAAGCTATGGCTGATCTTGCTTTTGTGCTCTATAAATCTAGTTTTAAGCATCCTATTAGATTTTCCTATATAGCAAAGTCCATATGGGCCTTTTGTCATATAAATTATATTTGTTGTAGTGCAAATTATACGTTCCTTGATTTTGAAAGGCTTTCCATTTCTGGGATGGTAAAACAGGTCCCCTGTGTTTAGACTATTGCAAACACTACAATTGTAACATTTATAGCAACCTGTTTTGGGGTTACTGAGAAAATGTGAGGTAGAGTAATGATTTTTGTCATCAGCTTTAATCAAAATATCCTGAAGACTTTCATCCCTTTTATTGGCAAATCTTGGATACTCCTTACAAACATCATGCAAAATTTCATCTCTGTAGAATTTTCCAATGTTATTTTATGACTCTTTTGACAAATGCACTAGCTGTTGTGTATTTGCTTACAAAGGTTATTCTGCCACCTGACTGTGTAGTACATGGATCTGTAACTGGCATGTTAAAGGCTGTGTGGAGGACAGATTGTTTGTGTTCCCTATCAGTGAACCATGTCAGGAGCGCCTGCTGAGATTGGTTGACGAGGTGCAGGAGACAGGTGTGGGAGGGCTTACAAGAGGAGCCTGGTGATGCGGTACCTGCGCATGTAGATCGCATGTCCCGTGCGTATGTGATGTGCTGATGATGCCCCCGCATGGATGCAACCCGGAGGCGGGGCCAGAGGAGTCCATATTAAAACTTGCGCTTGACACACGCATGCCCGTAGACCGGCAGCTGGTAGATGGCCCAGGTGACGCGCCGCGGGGGAAGCGGAGCACCTGATAGTGGGCTGAGGTAAGCGATACGTGCGCAGAGAGTAGCGGGACTCAAGGATCCCTACAGTACCCCCCCATTCAGGAGCGACCTCCGGGCGTCTCAGAAACAGCTTATTATGGTACTTGGCATGGATGATGCGAACAAGCTTAGGAGCGTGAAAGTTTTCCAGCTTGGCGAACAAATGTTTTTCACATAGGCGTAGTACCTGTTTGACATGCTCCTGTGTGGACTTAGAAAAGATCATTATATCATCCAGATAGATAACGACAAATTGATTGAGCAGATCTCTGAAGATTTCATTAGCGTACTCTTGGAAAACGGCAGAGGCATTACAGAGACTGAAGGGCATGACGAGGTATTCATAGTGACCGTCACAGGTATTGCAAGCCGTTTTCCATTTATCACCTTGGCGGATCCTTACCAAATTGTAGGCCACACGATTGTCCAATTTAGTGAAGATGTTGGCTCCTTGGAGGTGATCAAAAAGTTCCAAAATCAATGGTAAGGGATAACGTTTTTTTGATGGTGATCTTGTTAAGGCCCCTGTAATCAATACATGGTTGTAGCGACCCGTCCTTTTACTTCACAAAGAAGAAGCCTAGGCCGGCTGGAGAAGAAGGTTTTCAAATAAAGCCCCTTTGTAAATTTTCATGGATATACTCCTTCATAGCTTTAGTCTCTGGAAGGGATAGCGGGTAAGAAGTTCCCTTGGGAGGTACAGAGCCGGGAAGCAAGTCAATAGGACAATCGAAACAACGATGGTAAGACCTCAGATCTGGCTTTATCAAAAACATCGCAAAATTTGGCGCAGGCCTCTGGCAATTTTACCTTTATTCACAGAAAACAACTGAAGTTGAGGTCCTCATTAAGACCCGTAGGTGGCACAGTGCCAAGTTTGAAATTCATTTTCATAGTTGTAATATAAGTTAACTCCTGTCTCCTCCCCTGGTGGGTACATGTCCCTGTAAAATGATGATAATATCTTTGTTGCGTTTAAGGGATGTTAAGGCCTGCCGTTCCTCAATGGGGATGTTGTGATATCTCGTCTTCTGGTTGATGATCCGGCTCCTGGTATCACTCTCAACGAGTCCCATAAATGTAGAAATGCTATGGTTTACAACTTGAGGATTGAAAGTGCTCCTGACTTTAAACGTACGTCCATGTAGCGTCGGTTGGCTGTTGGTTGTGTCATCGATGTTGATTCTATGAAAGAAATCCTTAAGCCGTAATATGCAGCTCATTTTAAATAGTGAAAAGTTCAGTCCGCGCTCTGGCTCTTTAAACTTGGAGTGTTGGTCCCTCTCAGTTCTTTTGCTGCTTCTGTGTTTATGAGGTGTCTCCCCCACCTCCAAATGTGGTCTCCACCGGAACCCCGATGGTGGTACCAATATCAGCAAAACAAGAAAAAACACAAAAGCGCACCAAGATGAGAGATAGATATTGTATTAGCAACAAATAATAAAATTAGTAACTTACATATAAAATTTCTTTAATAATCCCCGATTCTGGTGTCTATCACAGGAGTAGGGCATCACATAGGAAGTATGAAGGGTAATCTCAGTTCTGAGAGATCAGACCCGCGCGCTGGGGCTGTCTCTGTTCACTCTCCTGTCCTCCACGTGTGGTAGCGTGGTGCAGAGTGTAGCACACATGTGCAGGAACCGGGGCCTTCAATAGGTGTCCTTAGGATGCCTGTCCGTTTTTGATAGCATAGAAACGATCGGAAATAAGCAGGAACGGTACACTTGAGTGTGTACTGGTGGTGGGTAGTAAAAACATAGTTATTTATATGTCATTTAATGTTATTAATGTTGTTATCCAGTATGCACATATACTTTGTTTTTTATGCTACTACTATGCATATTTTATTGCACTTGACTATTTGGGACACATGATTTTGGCTCCCCTTTAAGGTCTGTTTACCTTTCTATTTACACTTATATATATACTCAATTAGTGTAATTCATTACTGAATTAAATGCACTAACAGGGAGGTCTTCCTATTGTGGCCCGCCCCTATCAGTATATGAGCCTGATTGGCCATGCAGCCATTAGGTATTAACCAATGACGCACAGAATTAGACCTATAAAGGACCCCTAAACAGGTGTCCCAGATACTGCCTGAAGAAGTTTACTTTGTTAAACGAAACGCGTCGCGACTGTTGTGGCTGGCGGTTTTACTACCCACCACCAGTACACACTCAAGTGTACCGTTCCTGCTTATTTCCGATCGTTTCTATGCTATCAAAAACGGACAGGCATCCTAAGGACACCTATTGAAGGCCCCGGTTCCTGCACATGTGTGCTACACTCTGCACCACGCTACCACACGTGGAGGACAGGAGAGTGAACAGAGACAGCCCCAGCGCGCGGGTCTGATCTCTCAGAACTGAGATTACCCTTCATACTTCCTATGTGATGCCCTACTCCTGTGATAGACACCAGAATCGGGGATTATTAAAGAAATTTTATATGTAAGTTACTAATTTTATTATTTGTTGCTAATACAATATCTATCTCTCATCTTGGTGCGCTTTTGTGTTTTTTCTTGTTTTGCTGATATTGGTACCACCATCGGGGTTCCGGTGGAGACCACATTTGGAGGTGGGGGAGACACCTCATAAACACAGAAGCAGCAAAAGAACTGAGAGGGACCAACACTCCAAGTTTAAAGAGCCAGAGCGCGGACTGAACTTTTCATTACTGGTAATCTGTGTGACTCACTTGTTGAGTCACCCAGTCACTACATTCCTTTTTCCCATCCAGTTTACGCAGCAACTTTAAGTCTCTTTTAATAATTTTTTCCAATTTTACATATTCTTGTTTTAATTGGTTTTCTTTGTGCATTACTTGTTATTGTTATATTATTGTACTGTATTTAATAGTTTTTTAACATGTTTCGCCCTCCCCTCCTACCCATTCCCTTTCCCCCCCCTCCCATTGTCCCTACCTCTTTTTCCTTTTTTCCCTCTCCCCTCCTACCTCCACCTCCACTCTCTCTGTCTTCCCCACCCCTGTCACCATCCCTATACGGACGTATTATGGCTGAATCAAACACCAGCCAATTTCTGGATTGTCTTAAAAACAGGTTTAACAAACCAGAGCTGTTTAGTAAGATATTCTCAGATATACCAATAGAAGAGGTGGCAACACCATGTTTAACTTCCCTAATGAATGAATTACATAAACTTTTGGAAAAAGAAACTAAGTCATGGCTAGAAATGGCCACATTAGAGGAGTACATAAGGGTGGGTCGCATACCAAGGGGACTTAGAGTCCTTAAACCCTCCACATATAACACAGATAGTCCTGAGTTTGTCAAGGAATGGGAAAGGATCCAAGACCATTGCTCACTGGAGCTAATGCGGTTGTTAATTCTAGAGAGAAAGAAAGAAATCATTGAAATAGATGGTAAAATAACACAAGCTAAGAATGAAATCTTGGAGATCCCCTGCCTTGACAAACTACCCCAATTGACTAAAGAAATGAATGTCAAACTAAGGAGATCAGAAAATCAGATTTTGATCAATAAAAACAAAAAATTCCTTAGAGATAAGAGGGACTATGCACTTAACATTCAGCGATGTTGGGATACAGGAAAGGAAATAACTGCAGACGTGGACCCTGCTATACGTGACACTAATCCATCTAATGTCACAGCCTTTAACCAAACTAAAGGACCCTTACAAACCCAACATACTAACCCAAAAACTAATGTTTCTATCCCAAGGACACCAAGGGACCCTAATTTCTATGCGAGACCCACCCATGAAAAACATACTAGACGGCCATCCAAATACCAGAGGAATGAAACTATGGATCACTCCTCACAGGTGAACCACACACATAGACCACAACAATCTAACCCTCATTATGCCAAACAAAATAGGAGGTATAGCAATAAATCACATACTCCGCAAAATAGGAGAGATACTAGTGCCCCTAAAAAACATACCAATTTTAGGGAGAAACATGCACATATCTCACATGCCATACCGTTGCAAAACAAGTATGAAGTTTTGAAGGATTCAAATGAGGGAATAGAGAATGAGGATTTTTTAAACAGGTTGGAAAAAATGAGAAAATCAATATCAACTTGGGACTCCAACCATCCGCCTCTATTGGGAGCCCCCCAAAAAATCACAAGGAAAAGACAGGATTCAGGAGAGGGCATAGGGGAATTAGGACAAAGGGAGGAAAAACAACACTCCCCTCTCAAACTTACCCAGATGACCCAACATTGAGATCTAAGGGCATCTTTAACTTATCTAATTCCCGTATAGACCATACATTAATGAATGTTTTAGGCAAAGGCCTTTCATTTGCCCCTACACGTAGAGTTAACAATTTTGATCTTTACATTGATTTGCAGAAATTTAATCGCAAGTTAACTCTAAGTAGACACTTTATTTCGGATCAAAGGGGTTATCAAACCACCCCTGATACCATCAATCCTATTGTACAGAAATTGTCTACAAGTGAACAGACACAACTAGTGGACTTGATGTCACTTATGGATGAGGGCATTACCAATACCAACGAAAGTATATCTATACAACATTCATTATTCAAACCCAATTCTGTTTTTCACCCTTATCATTCTAGGGGACATCATATTGATATATTCAATAAATTGGTCGAAAGGGAATTTCAAACTCTGGGACTAGGGAAAGGTTTTCTTATGAATAAGAACTCCAATTTAACTGCACAGGAAAGACATGCGCTAAAAACGCTACAATTAAACCCTAATATAATTATACGTGAAGCAGACAAGGGTGGAGGTATAGTACTCCAAGACAGAGTAGACTATTGCAGCGAAGCTGTCAGACTACTGTCTGATTCACTGTCCTATTGTAAGTTACCTAGAGACCCCACAGCTGCATTCAAACTAGAACTAAATGTACATTTGGAATCCGCCTTAACATCAGGCGTACTTAACAAAAAAGAGTTTGAATTCTTATGCTGCTCGGCTCCTACCATCCCTATAATGTACCATTTGCCCAAGATTCACAAATCACTCAAGAATCCACCTGGGCGACCCATTATTTCAGGTATTAATTCCCTCACTGTTAACCTTTCTTCTTATGTAGATTCTTTTCTTCAACCTTTAGTACCACTATTACCTTCCCATCTACTAGACACCACTTCACTTCTCACTATTCTTTCAGATTTCACATGGAAATCTTCTTATCATCTAGCCACTCTTGATGTTCAATCACTCTACACTTCTATTCCACATGAAGGGGGTTTGGATGCTATTGATCACTTTTTGGCACTACACGGCACTTTACCTTTTCTCCAACGTAGGTTTATTCACAGTTCAATTGAATTTATATTGAAACACAATTATTTTCTTTTTGAACACGAGTTTTATTTACAATTGTGTGGCACTGCAATGGGGACACGTTTTGCACCATCTTTCGCAAATTTGTATATGGGATGGTGGGAATCGGCCAACATATGGGGCATTGATGTATCTGCGCCGCAGTTGATTATGTGGCGCAGATACATCGATGATCTGATTGTTATCTGGGACGGTGATGACACCTCGTTTGATAGCTTCGTTGCAAGGTTGAATGATAATTTGTTCAATCTCACTTTTACCAGTGAAATAAGTCCAAGTAAGATCATCTTCTTGGACTTAGAAATTTACATAATCAACAACGAGTTACACACGAAAACCCATTTTAAGAACACTAATGTTAACTCCTTTCTACACCCAGAAAGTGGACATGAAAGGAGATGCATTAATAACATCCCATTCAGCCAGTTTTTGCGCATTAGGCGTAACTGTGCTGATATAGAAACGTTCAAGGTACAATCTCAAATACTCTTTGAGCGTTTCTTTCAAAAGGGCTATGATGTGACTCTTATAGATAGAGCCTACAAAAGAGCATTAAACATTAATAGGAAGAAACTGATTCAACCTAAGAATAGTAAACCCAATGGTAAACAAAAGTGTGTTTCCACTGGAAAGACACTAGTTCAACCATTGGAGAATCCAGTGACTAATGGCTCTCTTATCACATTGCCCACTTCAGATTCCAGTGAAACAGACCATAAAAATAATAAAAGGAAGAATGAGAAACATGCACCATATTTCGTAACAAAATTTAATAGTTCTCATAGAAAGATCAAATATATTTTGAACAAATACTGGTACATTTTGCAGATGGATCCAATCTTGGCAAAAACTTTACCAGAAAGACCAATGATTGTGTTCACAAAATCCGACAATCTAAAAAGTATCTTGGCCCCTAGTCTCCTCAAAGGCAGTGATTCAAACAAAAAGAAAGATCTTAGGGAGATGTTAGGCATTAAAGGTAACCACAGATGCAATAGGTGCAAAATCTGTCCACGAATGCTTACTCAGGATTACTTTAAATCTAAAGCGACAGATATTAGATATGAAATTAATAGCTACATCGATTACGTAACCACTCATGTCATTTATATCCTGCAATGTGGATGTGGTTTACAGTATGTGGGCCGTACTAAACGTCAGCTCAAAATTAGAGTGATGGAGCACCTCAGAAATATCACTAATATTCCCAAGCTACTGGCATCTAATAAACCATTGACACATCTGTTGTCACACTTTAAGGATGTCCATCAGTGTAGCACTATAGGGGTTAAATATATGGGCATCGAACATATAACAACTAATGTACGGGCTGGTAACATAGATCTTCAGATTGCAAAAAGGGAGCAATTCTGGATATTTACCCTCCAATCCAAGTACGACTATGTGGAATTAACCCCTTTTTTGAGGTGAAACCATGCATACTGCAATTTGATACAAACATTGGTCTAATACCCTTTTTTATCTGTATTTTATCTGATTTTTTTAGCTACTTTATCATTACAGTGGTTTTTATTCATTTTATAAGCCCTTTTTTTTTTTTTTTTTTTTTTCCCCCACTTTTTCTTCAATTCTTCCCCTCCCCCCACCCACCTTTCCATTTGTTCTATTTCCCATATTTTAAAAGTTATTTATATGTCATTTAATGTTATTAATGTTGTTATCCAGTATGCACATATACTTTGTTTTTTATGCTACTACTATGCATATTTTATTGCACTTGACTATTTGGGACACATGATTTTGGCTCCCCTTTAAGGTCTGTTTACCTTTCTATTTACACTTATATATATACTCAATTAGTGTAATTCATTACTGGATTAAATGCACTAACAGGGAGGTCTTCCTATTGTGGCCCGCCCCTATCAGTATATGAGCCTGATTGGCCATGCAGCCATTAGGTATTAACCAATGACGCACAGAATTAGACCTATAAAGGACCCCTAAACAGGTGTCCCAGATATCGCCTGAAGAAGTTTACTTTGTTAAACGAAACGCGTCGCGACTGTTGTGGCTGGCGGTTTTACTACCCACCACCAGTACACACTCAAGTGTACCGTTCCTGCTTATTTCCGATCGTTTCTATGCTATCAAAAACGGACAGGCATCCTAAGGACACCTATTGAAGGCCCCGGTTCCTGCACATGTGTGCTACACTCTGCACCACGCTACCACACGTGGAGGACAGGAGAGTGAACAGAGACAGCCCCAGCGCGCGGGTCTGATCTCTCAGAACTGAGATTACCCTTCATACTTCCTATGTGATGCCCTACTCCTGTGATAGACACCAGAATCGGGGATTATTAAAGAAATTTTATATGTAAGTTACTAATTTTATTATTTGTTGCTAATACAATATCTATCTCTCATCTTGGTGCGCTTTTGTGTTTTTTCTTGTTTTGCTCATTTTAAATAGGTTCAGCTCCCATTCAAATGGTGTTTGTTGTTTGGTGGGTACATACGACAGGCCTTTGTTGAGGATCCTCCGTTCTGCTGGTGTCTGATGATGGGAAGAAATGTTGATGATCACGGAATCTTCCCCTTTGCTCCTCTGCCAGTTTTGGCTTTTGATTGTCTTGGTAAGAACCTTGGGTTTCCAGCTGCCCCTCCTTGTGTGACCCCGGGGTCGCCGTCTGATAATGGTGATTTCCCTGTCCAGTTACACCTTGTCCTAAAAAAGAATCTGCGGCGGTGTTGTCCTGTGAGTCGGACAAGTCTGTATTGTTTTGTATGTCTTTATTTATATTGCACCATTAATGTACATAGCGCTTCACAGTAGTAATCAAATAAATAACAGATAATATAAATAACAGATCATGGGAATAAGTGCTTCAGACATAAAAGTAACATTAAGGAAGAGGATTCCCTGCCCCTAGGAGCTTACAGTCTAATTGGTAGGTAGGGAGAACGTACAGAGACAGTAGGAGGGAGTTCTGGTAAGTGCGTCTGCAGGGGGACAAGCTTTATGTATCATGTGTTCAGAATATTCCCAGTGCTATTCATATGCTTCTTTAAGCAAGTGTATCTTAAGGTTGGTCTTAAAGGTGGATAGAGAGGGTACTAGTCGGGTACTGAGGGGAAGGGCATTCCAGAGGTGTGGGGCAGTCAGTGAAAAAGGTTTAAGGTGGGAGAGGGCTTTAGATACAAAGGGGGTAGAAAGAAGACATCCTTGAGAAGAACGCAAGAGTCTGGATGGTGCATAACGAGAAATTAGGGCTGAGATGTAAGGAGGGGCATAAGAGTGTAAAGCTTTAAAGGTGAGGAGAAGAATGGAGTGTGAGATGCGGGATTTGATCGGAAGCCAGAAGAGGGATTTCATGAGGGGAGATGCTGAGACAGATCTAGAAAATAGTAGAGTGATTCCGGCAGCACCGTTTAGGATAGATTATAGGGGAGACAGGTGAGAGGCAGGAAGGCCGGACAGCAGGAGGTTATAGTAATCAAAACAAGAGAGAATGAGGGCCTGAGTCAGAGTTTTAGCACTCGAGCAACAGAGGAAAGGGCGTATCTTTGTTATATTGCGGAGGAAAAAGCGACAAGTTTTAGAAATGTTTTGAATGTGAGACGCGAATGTGAGAGAGGAGTCGAGTGTGACCCCTAGGCAGCGTGCTTGGGCTACTGGGTGAATGATCGTAGTTCCAACAGTAATGTGGAAGGAGGTAGCAGGGCCAGGTTTGGGAGGAAGTATGAGGAGCTCTGTTTTAGCCATGTTAAGTTTAAGGCGGCGGAGGGCCATCCAGGATGATATAGCAGAGAGACATTCAGAAACTTTGGTTTGTACAGCAGGTGTAAGGTCGGGTGTTGAAAAGTATATTTGTGTGTCGTCAGCATAGAGGTGATAATTAAACCCAAAAGATGTTATTAGGTCACCTAGAGAGAGTGTGTACAGAGAAAAGAGAAGAGTTCCCAGGACAGAGCCCTGGGGTACCCCCACAGAGAGATCAATAGAGGAGGAGGAGGTGTTAGCAGAAGAGACACTGAAAGTACGATGGGAGAGGTAGGATGAGATCCAGGATAGAGCTTTGTTCTGAATACCAAGAGTATGGAGAATGTGAAGGAGAAGAGGGTGGTCCACAGTGTCAAATACTGCAGAGAGGTTGAGTAATATGAGCAGAGTGTAATGACCTCTGTCTTTGGCAGCATGGTGGTCGTCGGTTATTTTAGTGATGGCTGTTTCCATGGAGTTGCAGTGCGGAAGCCATATTGTAGAGGGTCTAGAAGATAATAGGTGATGAGAAAATGGAGCAAGCGAGAGAATACAAGACGTTCAAGGAGTTTAAAGGCAAAAGGCAGGAGGGAGACAGGTCGATAGTTAGAAAGACAGGTAGGGTCAAGCTTTCTGTTTTTGAGTAATGGTATGACTGTTGCATGTTTGAAGGAGTATGGAAAGGTTCCAGGGCAGAGGGAGGAGTTAAAAATGTGTGTGAGCGTAGGGATTATAGTAGGAACAAGAGGTTTTAGGAGATGGAGGGAATGGGGTCAAGAGGGCAAGTGGTAGAGGGAGAAGAGGCGATCAACAGCGACACATCCTCCTCTGAGACAGTGGAAAAAGAGTCAAGGAAGGCAGGAGGAGAGTTAGGAAGAGGTGTAGGATGGGAGGAAGAAACAGAGGGGATGTTCTGACATATGGATTCCACCTTTTCCTTAAAATAGTCAGCAACATCCTGAGCGGAGATGGAGGAAGGAGAGGCAGCTGAGGGTGGTTTGAGTAGAGTATCAAAGACAGAGAACAGTCAGCGTAGGTTAGACTTGTGCATGTTTATTAGTGAAGAAAAGTAGGCTTGTTTAGCTTGCGAGAGGGCAGAGTTGAAGTAGGATAGCATAATTTTGTGAAGGAAATCTGCGAGAGTATGACATTTCCTCCAGAGGCATTCAGAGGAGCGAGTGGAGGAACGCAGCATGCGCGTGTGGAAATTTAGCCAGGGTCTAGGGTTAGAAGGGCGAGGGCGGCAGAGAGAAAGCGGGACATGTAGATCAAGAGAGGAGGACAAGGCAGAGTTGTAGTTCCTGACCAGGTTGTCAGCGTCTGTAGCAGAGCTGAGAGAGGAGAGGGAGTAGCGTAAAGTGGACTCAAAGTCAGATAAGTGAATAGAGTCGGATAAGTCTGTGTCGCTGGTATTGGTATTGTAATTCCTGCCACCGAATGTGGCTCTCCTGGAGCGAGAATAATTCCTTTGCTGCCCTGTGCGGCTTTTGGATTGGTCGCAGATACCTAGCAGCCATTTGTATACACGGTGTTCCTTATAGTCCGTGGTCACTTGCTTCAGATTTTCTCTCTTATATTTAATCAAATTAGCCCGATGTGTGTCCACCGTGTGTCCCTGCTTCTCCTGAATCATTTCTATTCCGATCCACTTTGAGCAAAAATCCGGGTCACTTCTATCGATCGTGGGCTGATTTTTAATCTTAAAACCATGGGGTAATAGTTTTTATTTATGATAGTGTGTCAAAGTAACGGCGTGCAGATAAAACTCCACCTGTCTCTTTTTAACTTTCAGCAAATCATTATATACATCACAAGGCTTTTCTGGTCCAAACACTGCTTCTACTGATTCAGTGTACTTTATTTGAGCAATATCAGCCTCTGTATAGCCTTTGAACTCTGATAAATTTGAAAAAATCCCAGAAACATCCACAGATTCATCCATGTCCCAGTGAAACAGAAAGTATCAAAATAATGTAAATGAGAAAGTTTGTAATAGCAGTTGTTAAAGGATCCTGTTCAATAGCAGCCAGTATAATACAGTAAATCAAATGCTGGATGCTAGGCTTGTAAATATGCATAGGTAAAGAAAAAAGCAAGCACTTCAATTCAAAAAATCCGTATGGCAAGTTGCTAGTCCCATAAATAATGCCAAAGGTACATTACCATTCAGCAGAACAGCAAAAAAGAGGCAGCACTCACTAGTAAGAATCCAAAAGTGTATTGAACAGACACATACAGAACCAACGTTCCGATCCAGGGGAGGGATCTTCTTCAGGTGGTACGCAATAAAACAACTACCCAGAGTAATTTTTATACCCAAAACCCCAGTGTCCAAATCACCAGAAAACAATAAAACAATCAACCAATCAATGGCGTCCGTGTGGTGTGATTCTTGTTTAGTCAAATCAGCAGATGGCGGTAATTTTGGAAAATGGGAGCATATCAGCTGTCTGAATCACAGTTGACTGTACAAAGTGTAATCTTTTACATGGTGGCCATTTTGCATCAGCCATCAGATCGGCGAACTAGTGAGGAGTGTAGCAGCCATCTGTGCCGTGGCTGGATTGTCAAAGCATCCTCCGTCATCATGGTGACGTCCGATCAGCTAGGTGAACCAGTAAGGGGTGTAATAGCCATCTGGATCTTGGCTAGCTAGTGGAAGCATCCTCTGTCGTCATAGTGATGTTCTGTGTATGCACAGTCAGTGTTAGCTCCTTCTTGACGCATTTAGCCCATGCTGTAGAGGGAGTAGAAGAGAACTACAACTGCCATAGTAACAATAAACATGGAAAGTTGGGGAATAGTGGAGAGACAGTGAGGGTACATAAAATGGGTATGCTGGATGAGTGTGAATACTCAGAGGGGAGGGGGAGAGAGTGGTGGAAATCAATTAGCACATAATATAGGAACAATGATTGACAAGAAACAGTCCAGCATTAGCCAAATGGTGTGATTACATGAAAGATGCTGTTCATAATTCTCCTGAATGAAAGTGTCCAACCACATTCTCTGATAGTTGTCTATTCACAGAAAACATCTGAAGTTCATGTCCTCATTAAGACTCTTAGGTGACACAGTGCAAAGTTTAAAAACTTTTTTCCTCTAGTTGTAATAGAAGTTGACTCCTGTCTCCTCCCCTGGTGGGGACATGTGCCTGTAAAATAGGCATACATCTGAATGTCACAAGGCTGTGATTCTTTTCTTTGAAATGCTTTGATACTGGCAAATATTTCAGAGTGTCGCCCCTGTCAACGTTTAGTAGAGCCTTTCTAATTGTAGATTGTAGATCTTTGTTTTATGTGGGTAAAACCATGAGGATGCGAAAAGAAAGGATTGCAATGCATAGATCTACAATTAGAAAGGCTCTTCTAAACGTTGACGGGGCGATGATCAGAAACATTTGCCAGTAGCAAGGCATTTCAAAGAAAAGAAGCATAGCCTTGGGAACTTACATAATGTGTAATTCTGTTCATAGGAATGTATATATATATGCATTTTCAACCTGGCAATGCTATTTTCTCAGTGGTAGCACTCATTTTTTACTCTCTGTAATTTTATTATGCAATTCATGTCCCCATCTCTGTTTATATATGTTTTTTATAACGTAGCCCACCCCACCAGCAACAAGTGCACTGTTGCTAGGCTAGGACATGGTGCACGCTATGTATGCCGAGTATATTATTAATTTCACCAGTATTGTTTAATAGCCGGTATTGTTTAATAGCCTAGCAGTAGCAGCTATTTAAGTGCGGACTTGCTCTTGGTTGGGTTACCTCTGATGAAGTCATGGCACGTGACGAAACGCTTCAGGATGTTACGTTACACATACTGACATCATCACGGTCCGCTCGCAAACTGACGAGGAGATCTCGGCACACGAAACAACTGTAGCAACCCGGAGATTCCAGGATACTCTCTCCACAGTGGGAGGCAGGGCACCCCCTCTCCAACTCGGCATGGGAAGCGCGTGGTGTGGAAGAGTCTAACCGAGAACGCATTGAGGTTTCAATGTATCCCTTATTGCAGCGGTGCGCAAACAGGAGGGCACGTCCCCTTGGGGGGGCACAAGATTATTTTGGGGGGGCGCGGGCTGCGTGCGGGGAAACCTGGGGGCAGGCAGAGCTGTGCACAGGCGGCCAGAAGCTCTGTGCTGAGGCTTCTTCTCTGCTCTGTGTCTTGCAGAGGGGGCGGGACCTTGCTGCGGGGGCAGGGCTTTCCTTTCCTGCACAAAGACATCCCCTCCTCTTCCTTTATTACCCGTCCCAGTTTTCAGCAGCATGGGGCACAGGAGCAGGCTTACAGTAGTACTTCCTCCCCCAGGTGAAAGTGTGTGACTTATGATTGTGTGTTGTGTGTGTCTGCCTCCCTACAATTGGACCAAAATGTGAATGATTACATGTGTGCATACGTATTTGTCACACGACTGAAGTTAAATATGACAATGTATAAACATTTTTGAAGTGAAACTTCCTTAGTGGCACCTCATTCGTGATGGGGCAAAAAAGAATTGTGGAGACAGAAATGAAACGGATGTGACGGCAGTTGAGGCCGGGCTGTGTTCTGGCTCAGCCCGACCCCAACACTGACATCACACCCGCTCCACAAATCAGATGCGGCGGCGGCGGCGATAGCCGCCGGCGCCGCTCCTAATCACCCCCCACACCCCACCCAGCCCCACACCCCCCACACACCATGACATATGCGGCGGCGATAGCCGCCGCTCCTAACGGCCGCTGACATGCTGCGCAGCCTCTCTCCTCCCTACCTCCGCTTTCCTGCGTCCCGCTGACTCAGCGCCGCCGGGGTCGAGGAGAGGAGCCCAGGGATCATGGAGGGTATCCGCCGCCGCAGCTCATAACGAGCTCTGCTCCCCCCACCCGCTGACATGCGGCGGCGGCAGCCCTCAAAATTTAATTGCCGCCACTCCTGCTGACCTCCCTCGGCCGAGGCATGGAACGGGGGGGGGGGGGTAGAGTGAGCTGCGTTCCCCACAGCACCAAGCCAGCTCCAGCTGACGATGACACGCTGCCCCCCTTCCCCGCCGACACTGCCTCTGCCCACGCAGCACTTCCGGAGGGGGGGGGCCTTTATTAGGTATCTGCCCGGTGCCCGGTGCGGCCGCGTCTCGCCGGGGGGTGGGGGGGGGCGAGGAGAGACTCAGGCAGAGCCGCCGCGGGTCCGCAGCTCTGCCTGTCTGTGAGGGGAGTAGGAGTCTCAGGCAGAGCCGCCGCGGGTCCGCAGCTCTCCCTGTCTGTGAGGGGGGGGGGGGAGGAGAGTCTCAGGCAGAGCCGCCGCGGGTCCGCAGCTCTGCCTGTCTGTGAGGGGGGGGGGGGGAGGGAGGAGAGTCTCAGGCAGAGCCGCCGCGGGTCCGCAGCTCTGCCTGTCTGTGAGGGGGGGGGGGGAGGGAGGAGAGTCTCAGGCAGAGCCGCCGCGAGTCCGCAGCTCTGCCTGTCTGTGAGGGGGGGGGGAGGAGTCAGGAGAGAGGGGGCAGGACACAGAAAGAGAGACACACATACAGTGACAGACACACACACATACATATATACACACACAGACACACACACTGACTGACACACATACACACACACACACACTGACTGACACACATACACACACACTGACTGACACACATGCACACACACTGACACATACACACACACTGACTGACACACATACACACACACTGACACATACACACACACTGACTGACATACACACACACTGACTGACATACACACACTGACTGTGAATAGGTTAGGGGGATGTGTGAGGTGCAGGGGGGCTGCGCATACATCACACGGTCACACGCACGCACACGTTCACACACACACGCACATGGTCACACACACACACACAGTCACACGCACACACACACAGTCACACGCACAGTCAGTCGCGCGCACAGTCAGTCGCGTGCACACGCACTGTCACGTGCACTGTCACGTGCACTGTCACGCGTACACGCACTGTCACGCGCACAGTCACACACAGTCACACAGTAACACGCACAGTCACACGCACAGTCGCACAGTCACACGCACAGTCGCACAGTCACACGCACAGTCGCACAGTCACACGCACAGTCACACAGTCACACGCACACACACAGTCACACACACACACATACACAGTCACGCACACACACACAGTCACGCACACACGAGGAATTCACGCTTAGTGCAAATACAAGGGATGTGTACGCATGTTCTAAGTCAAATTTATTTGCGTTTTGTCAATGAAATTGTATTTTGATTTTTAATTAAAACATCACCAATACAAATACAATTTCTGTGACAAAAGTCAAAGAAGTTTCACTTACTATGCGCGTGCACAGCACACACAGCTTTTTTTTTTTTCTACATAAATGTCACAAAAATTGTTACAAGAAACGAGGGAGAAAGGGGAGAGGGAGGGGGATGAGGGAGAAAGGAGGAAGAGGGGATGAGGGAGAAAGGAGGGAAACAGGATAATGGAGAAAGGAGGGAACAGAAACAATAATATTCCCATTCAATAATATGTATATACTGTCTATACAGTATATTACTTACTTTGTTGTGACCAAGCGAATCCTCTTTATAACTTTAGTCTTTGCATGAGCATTATAGCAGACACAGCTATGAGTGACGTCGAGGTCAAAGTATTTAACCAGGCTTAGATATGGCTTATTTGTTGTCCTTTCAGGTGCATCTATCGTATTCTCATGTTCATCTCCTTTGAAATACCTGGTCTGGGCATTCGTGCTTTGGAATGAAATTAAATGAAGAACAGTTAACGTACAGTAAAGTATGCACAGCATTTATCATTTACCGTTAATGTTTACACACTCATTTAATACTTGTACCATCGAGTCGCGGATACAGTGCATAAAAGGTCAACCAAAATGCGTGGCCTCCAGAATGGCTGATCTGTCTCTGAAACAACTGCTTTCTGTCAAGATACTGTACTGTGCTTAATCTTCTGCCATGGATCAGTCCAAAATCTACACATGCAACAAGTGGCTAACTACAGCTGTCCCTGAGAATAGAAAGAAAAATGCAGCAGCTGTCTTCGTGCCAAAGGCAAAGATGGCCAGAAAGCCTACGGTGCCTAAAGAAAAGGCAGGCACTAAAATTTCCCAAGGCAAAACATCCTGAACCGGGTTTTTGCAGGAAGAAAATTGGAACCGTCATAAATAAGGACATTGAATGGGTTCAAGCATTCTTTGACGAACCAGACGACCCTTAGTCTACCCAAGCTGAAGATGAACAAGAAGTCCCCAGCCCCACCTATGCAGAGCCAGACGTCCCCCTGACAACAGAAGCCAAACAAGATGTCCCCTGCCACACTGATGCACAACCAGACAGCCCTCTGACAACAGAAGCCGAACCAAACTTCCCCTGTCCCACAGACATCCCCCTCCGATCACCCAACCTCTTAGAGAGAGAACCGGATTCCACCCTCACACTTTTTGTCAGCCCGAGCTCCGTAAGTCGCATTCTGGAATCTTTAAGTGACAATGGGAGAATTTGCAACACAACACGGCAATACAGGGAAAGAATGGAGGCAAAGTTGGATCAACATTTGGAGAGACTGAAGGGGATGGAGAGGGGCATGGGCAACCTTGACAATGACATTGCTGGGCTCTATTATTTGGTTTCTGTCCCTCACCCTGTATTTACTTTACCGTCGCAGGAAGAAGCTACCGCCAAATAGACATCAGAGGGCAAGCTTCATGATGTCACACACCGCGACATGTGCCATGGTAGCCTGTAGATCGAGTCAGGCTTGATCGGTACACCGACGGAGAAGCGCTGAGCGGCACGCATGCAGGCACCAGGCACACAGGCAGCACGGATCACGCTCCCACAGGGACAGTCCAGATAAGTGTCAAGGGCCTTCTTTCCCTCTATCTTTCCTCTCCCAACCCCTCTCCCCCTGTGTGACATAGGGGTATGTTATCAAAGGACAGGTTTTGGGAGCTATTGATCAGCTCTGTAGGCACCTTCAAAATGACATACAACCCTGCAGGGACAGTATATATTGGTGTATAGGGACTTCTCACACATTTTCTCCCATCCCTGTGTGTAGTTAATATCAGCCAGGGCTAGTTAGATGCAGGGCTATTCTCTCCAACAATTAACAGCACTTATCTGATGCCTGTTAGTGCTTATAGTTATACTTTCATTTACCTCAGCAGTACTATGCTGGTTTGCACAGTGAAGTATTAGGGTGTCATGTACTAAGCTCCGTTAAGTCGTTTTTAGAGCACAAAGTGCTCTTAGAACGTGATGTTGCGCTGAACACGATGCACTAAGCAACGCAAACAGGCACTTTGCGCTCTAAAACTGACTTTTTTCAGGACATTTTTCTAAGTCCAACTTTGCTCGTTCGTTACCCTGTTTGCGTTAAATTCTGCCCTTAAGCGGGATGCACTGAGAACGCAACCTTAGCATACGCGAAAGTTGCGTTCAACAGAACACGTTAGTTCAAGGTAGATGCAAAAAAAGCTGGGGTCCCTGACCCCCGTGGGAACCACCCGAGGCCCCTCAGACACCTGTGGGTCTGACCCGGGCCCCCCAGACATCCGCGGGCCTACCGTAGAGACCCCATTGTGGCCCACGGTGACCCGCGGAGACCACCTGGTGGACCATGGCGCATTGCGGGACCACCAACAGGCCTCCAGACCCTGTTTGAAAAATGGTGCTGGGCTACTGTAGGTCTGTGAGGTGACCCGTCAGGCCCACTGGGGACTCCCGTGGGCCTGGGGTATTAACCCTGTATGTAAAATAATAAATCATGTATTTATTGGGGGGCACAAGGGGTGGGTTATGTATTTAATAAATATAATGATGTTTATTGTGGGGCAGTGTATTGTTTTTATTGTGGGTACAGGGGGTGGGGGAAGGGGGTATTGGCCCCAAGGGTATGTGGTTGGCCTCCCGACTGGGTAGTGGGTGAGGGTGGTTAGGCCTCACGGGGTGGGGGGGGGTAGTGGGGGAGGGTATGTAGGCCTCCCGAGTGGTGGGTGAGGGTGGGTTAACCCCTTAATAACTGTAGCGGTTAATAACCGCTAAGGTGATTAAGGGGTTAGGGGACATTACATTGGCTATTTTTATTCTTGTGTATGTTTTGCAGCACCGGAGGGACATGGGCAGGATGAAGATGAGGATGAAGACGGCCATCATCGTGGGTGCCTGGAAAAGGTAAGTGTAATATGTATTTACTGTATTTATTGTAATTTATATGTATTTAAAATGGCCAAATGCATTATTATCCATATATGGATAATAGTTTGTTTGCCCATTACTGTATTGTATGTGTTAGGGGGCGGGTGGGATGTGTGTTGTAAATTGCTATGTTTATTGGGGGCAACATGCTATTGTGCCGCTAAGGTAATGAAGCTGCTTTAATATATTTTTATTAATTGTGTGCAGGAGCAGGGGGTCTCCTGAGCTGAACCGCATTGATTTCTGCCTCAGGGACCCCCTGCTTCCCAACTTACAGGCCCCGGTTTGGGGCATCGGTGCCAGTGTCGCTGCCATCTTTATAGAGCCCACATCGCGTCTTGGACGCTATAAAGATGGCGGCGACATTGGCCTCCGATGCCCCATACTGGGGCCTGTAACTCGGGAAGCAGGGGGTCTCTGAGGCAGAAATCAATGCGGTTCAGCTCAGGAGACCCCCTGCTCCTGCACACAATTAATAAAAATACATTAAAGCAGCTTCATTACCTTAGCGGCACAATAGCATGTTGCCCCCAATAAACATAGCAATTTACAACACACATCCCACCCGCCCCCTAACACATACAATACAGTTTGTCCCCGATAAAAAATTATCTGCAGGAGGCTGGCGATAAGCCACTTTTCGGCACCTTTCACCACTTTTTTAAATCGGCTGTATTCTAGTAGCCCCGATCCTTTTTTCAGTGCTTATCAGAGCTGATCGGCAGTCTCGAAAAGCCATTTTTTCGGCAAATCGTCCCGCAAGGCCGACACTTAGAAAAAATTAGGCCTTTTTCCTGTCTGTGATTGATGCCATGGGTCTCCGGAGCTGATACCAGAACCGGAGCCCCCCTGCATGCATTCGAGGCAGGAAAAATGCATGCAAAGCCCACTTCATTACCTTAGTGGCTAACCGCTAAGGCAATGAAGGGCTAACCCGCCGTGCCAGGTTTATTGTGGGTAGCGGGGGTGGGTGAAGGGGGTATTTGGCCCTTGTTGTTTGTTTAGGGCTTGCGGGGGGGTTGCGGGTGCACTTAACCCCTTCATGACCGTAGCAGTTAATACCGCTACGGTCATGAAGGGGTTAAGGCCTCCCGCTACCCACCTGCAAGCCCTAAACAACCACCGTTGGGGCTAATACCCCCTTCACACACACCCGCTACCCACAATAAAATAAAATCACACACAACAGCCCCACACTAAATAAATAAATAAATAAATATATCTAAATAAATAAATAAGTATAAATAAATAAATATAATTTAATAAATATAAATAAATAAATATAAATAAATAAATATAAATAAATAAATATAAATAAATAAATATAAATAAATAAATATATATATATACTGAGTTAAGTTATGGTGAGTAAAAAAAAGTGACAAAAACCCTCCACAGCAAAGCAAATATGCAAATGTAAATACAACTTTATGCTCATCTGCATGTCTTAGGCAGGTCTGCAACCCCGCCTTTCACCATTATCACCCAGCACACAGCAAGGGATTCTGGGAAATGACATGCAAATGAGCACACCGTGTCACTTTTTGCTTCAAAAAACATTTTTAACATGGTTCCCTATAGGCTTAAGCTTGCTGCATGGTCACAGCTTTGAGCACAGCCAGGGTTAAGGTGCATAACCAGAAAACCCACTCACATACAGCTTTTTTGTTTTTTAGCCTGGGCGGTGAAAAAAAGTGATCCACCTCTGAATCCGTGCTCATGGTCCAGTCTGGCTGTGCTCAAAGCTGTGACCATGCAGCAAGCTTAAGCCTATAGGGAACCATGTTAAAAATGATTTTTGAAGCCAAAAGTGGCACTGTGTGCTCATTTGCATGTAATTTCCCAGAATCCCTTGCTGCAGTGAAAGTGCTGTGTGCTGGGTGATAATGCTGAAAGGCGGGGTTGCAGACCTGCCTAAGACATGCAGATGAGCATACAGTTGTATTTACATTTGCATATTTGCTTTGCTGTGGAGGGTTTTTGTCACTTTTTTACTCACCATAACTTAACTCAGTATGGAAAACCCCATCCTTTAGCTTCTTTGCATAGCCAGTTAATCAACCCCACACTGATGATACCCATCAAGATTGAAACAGTTGTGTAGCTGGGACTGTGCCCCCTTGGCCTTGTGGCATCGGCTCCTCGGAGTCTAAAGCCACTTGCTGCTATTAGGGGGGCACGCCATCCCGAGCTTCCTAGGAAGGCGACAGAAGAAAGATGGCAACAGGTGCACATCTCAAGAATACGGTTCGGTTTGAGATCGATGCAGAGGAAAGAGATCGTATTGGATTGAATTTCATCATCGAGGAGGTGCTGCGGAAAGCCGGTGTGGTCGCAGAAAAGGTGTTCTGCCTACAGGATTTCGCACGGCAGGGCATCTATGATGTGACGCTTCATATGGAAGGAGAATGCATGAATCTCTATGAGAAGGTTAAAAGGATGGCGGAAGACCCGAATATGCGAGGAATAAAAGTGATTCCGAGCTTCCAGATGGACAAGAAAGTAGTGACGGTACACATGTACAACCCGTTCGTACGGAAAGAAGACCTGGTGATATTCTCGAGGCGATACAGTACAAGTGTTAAAGGTGGAACTGAATTAAAGAACGCCTATGGGATCTACAACAGCAAGAGGAGATTTTGGATTAGGCTTAAACCTGACCCTGATGGAGTGGGGGGTGTGGCTCATCCACCTTCAACTTTCAGTATCGGAGGGAATCGGATTTTTTTGGTTATTTCGACCAACCTACCCACTGCAGGAAGTGCTACCAGTACGGACATACTAAAGAACATTGTGAAAAAACTGGGGTGGTTTGCAGGAACTTTGGGAAAGAGGGACATTTTGCTGCGGATTGTGACATTCCAAAAAAGTGCGACCTTTGTGGTGAGTTTGGACACTTTGCACGACAATGCTCAAAAAAAAGTTATGCTCAGGTTGCTAAAATTGGGACTGTAATGGAGTGTACAAAGAGGCTGCTAATGTAGAGGGATTTCAGGAGATTACTGTAGTTGAGGAAACTTCAGGAGAAGAAATTGAAGAAATTTTGGCGGGTTCTACAAGCGATATCTTGGAGAAAAAGAGGAAGATCTCTTCCTGGACTCCTTGGCCCAGAATTTGGAGGTAGGGGGAGGGGAGGAGACGGGAGCAGTCCATCAGAAAGATGCGGGGAAGGGGGAAATACGGTCATTGAGTGTGTTGGAACCTAGCTGGGTGGAAAGTATGCAGTTTCAAGATGCACAGAGGGTGAGGGAAGGTCCCCAAGATATTTTGGAGGAGGAAATGGAAATAGGAGGAAAAAAAGCTCAAAAGCGTAAAAATCTGCAAGGGATAGTGTAACAGGGGACTTATCCCTGTTCAGTAATGTGCCTTTAATCTAGCAGTGTGGTAGTTAATTACTAAACCCCACCTGCCTGATTAGATTGTTTACAGAAAGCCTGCCTTTGAGACAGGAAGTGACTCTCTTTAGCTCTGACTGAGAGCTGACCTTTGGAGAGACAGAGCAGAGGTTCTTGAGTCCCAGGAGAGACTGACCAAAAGAAACCCAGATCTCTGGAGCTGACCAGTCTTGAGCTCTGCCAGCCACACAGCAGAGCTGATTGCAAGACACCAAATAAGACTTCTAAACCTGGATGCTGATATTTTTCTGTGCACGCACGGGTGCGGTTCCAGGAGAGCAGAGAAGCTTACTCTACAGCAACTAAACAGATAAGACTTTCATTATTAAGAGACTGCTTATATCTGCTTATTTTCATTTTATGTGTTTGGGCTGGGAGAAGCTTAACTAATGGAGATGTGAACTGATTGCAAGGATTTCACTAGAAATACTCCCAAGTGAATGGAAGCTTTGTTCCCCCCCTGTGTTTGGATAATTTCCTGATAAAAAGGAAAAGGCACAATAAAGCCTATTATAAATTCACATTATCAACGTCTCCAAATTAATCACAAAAAAACGTGGATATCAAATATCCCCAGTGGCCAATATTACAGGTTGAAGAAAAATTGTAGCACGGAAGTAGATTTTGAGGAACAAGCTGAGAAACTGACCCAAAGGTTTTTAGAGAGGGGTTATCGTCTAGAGAAATTAAATATAGATCTGGAGAAAATAAGAAAACTTGATAGAAAAAACATGCTACTAACAAATTCCAAAAAAAGCAAAACCCCCAAGGAGGGTGAGGGGAAATGCAACGTTTCTTTTATCACTAATTTTAACTCAATGACGGGGCAAATTGAGAAAATTGTAAGAAAACATTGGTCTATATTATCAAATGATTTGCTGCTGGGTGCTCACCTCTCGAAATTCCCAAAATTCATCTATAGAAGAGCAAAAAATTTAAAGAATACACTATCCCCGAGTGACATAAAACAAATTGAATGTCCTAGTGGGGACGATAAATGGTTAAGTACTAAACCAATTGGGAATTTCAAGTGTGGGAAGTGCTCAGTTTGCAAATATTTGCACCCAGAGAGAAAGACTTTTAAATGTATCAATGGAGAAACACATGGTATTAATGATTTTATATACTGTAACACTGACCATGTTGTTTATTTATTGGAGTGTCCATGTGGCCTTTTATATGTGGGACGCACTAAACGCCCATTGAAAGTGCGCATACAAGAACACATGCGCAACATTAAAATAGGTTTTATGAAGCATAGTCTTTCTAAGCACTATGCACAATTCCATAAATGTGATCCCTCTTCTCTATTATTTAAAGGTATTAAGCACGTACCCAAAAACAGGAGAGGGGGTGACAGAGTAAAAGAACTTTCTAGGCAGGAAACCTTCTGGATACACAAGCTAAATACTCTGTATCCAGGGGGTTTAAATGAAGATATAGACATTTGGTCCCTGTATTAAGTTTCTGTGTTCCCAACCATATTTTACTTGTTTATATATTTTTTAGTATATATATATTTTTTAGCATTTTTTAACTACTTAAGGGATTTTTTTCATAAGTAACAGATTTTTAACTTTTGTCTCTTTGTCCTTTTAGTTTACTTCATAGGACATGCCTTCTTAATATGTACTAGGATTGATTAGATCACCTTAATGCTCCTCTATTAGTGATCGGCTTTGCAGACTTTTCATGTTTCCTATTTCAGTTGGATGGTGATATTTATTGCCCATTAGAGTAACCTCCCTGGTCTATATGGCCACTAATGTACTCATGTACGTTTTTTACTATGTGTAACACTGTTTTCTCTTTTTTAGTCTCATCAATCGCGTGTGGTTAGCTATGTTTGTTGTTAACAAGATATCCTTGCGGAAAGAACGGAGCACAGCAAATGCAGTAAGAAGGGGGCTAGATACCGCTGTTAAAAATCCTTTATTCCATGGTAGACATCATGGCATGGGATATGTTAAAAATCTCGAACGCGTTTCGGGCCGTCGCCCTTTGTCAACGAGAATACTAAACAGACTGCGGCTACCGCAGCTGATATAGGAGTTCCCCTGCCTCCAGCTGATTGATGACGTCATCTGCCATTGGCGCGAGATCGTCAAGGTATAATCTGATTGGTCCATATCCTGGACCAATGAGCTCCTTAGGTTGCGAATGCTTCACTGATATCAGGGAGGAAAAGGGGAGTGACACCTATATCAGGAGCGAAGCTACTGCATGCTGTAAACTCAACATGCACTAATGACAACATACAGAGTTAAAAACAATACTATAAACATGTATAGAAGCAATCTTCTACTCTGAAATGGAGAGCATGGAGGGCATCATTATATCATTTGTATGGTTATGTACAATATTCTTCATTATGTCTAATATGTAGCTATATATAATATCATCCACTGTCCTTAATGTATGTATATACATAGAGCAAAATACATCTTTGCAGGTATAATTTTTACAAATGAGAAAGCTATACTATTTATCAAACATCTGTTGTAGACAATCAGGGGTATATATAAAATAATTAGGAGTTGAGCCTCTCTAGTGACATGGATAGATAATTAAACAGTGGTATACAGATTTCTATGTCAGAGACGTCCAAAATATACATATAAGATAGTAATTATATAGTTGGAAATAAGTAGGGAATGGAAGAGAAAACATGGGAAGGTGGGGGGAGGGGGGAAGGGAGGGGGGGGGGGAAAAGGGGGGCAAGGTCCGATGGGAATAGGGAGGAGAGGGGGAAAGGAAGGGGGGGGGGGGGGGAAAGGAAGGGGGGGGGGAAAGATGGGAAGGGGGGGGGAGGGGGGAAGGGGCAGGGGAGGAGGAAGAGGGAGAAGGGGAATAAGAAAGGGGGTGGGGAAGGGAGAAGGAAAAAGGGGAAGGGAGAAGGAGAGGGAAGAGGGAGGGGGTGGGGCAAGGGGGGGTGGGAAGGGGGGGGAGGAATGAGAGAGGGAAAGGAAGGGAGGAAAAAGGAGGGGAGGGAAAGAAAAAGGGGGGGGGGAGAGGTAGAGGGCGAAAAGAGCAAGGATATGTATGAACATCAGATAACATTATTTGAGAAAGTGTTTAAGTTCCCAGTCGGTATTCATACCCTTGGGCATCAAAGTCCCAAGGGTATAAATCCAATGCATCTCCCGACAGTTGAGAAGAGATTCCCTATCTCCACCTCTTGGATGTATTGCAATATGTTCAATGGCGCTAAATGTAAGTTGGTCTACCGAGCCCATTGAGCATTGATTGAAATGTCTGGCGACTGGAAATTTCTCATCTTTTTTCTTGATGGTTCTGATGTGTTCACTAATTCTTATTTTTAAAGGTCTAATCGTTCTACCTATATAGCTACAGCCACATGCACATCTCAGAATGTAGATCACATACTTTGTATTGCATGTTAAGAAAGAATTGATTCTATGTTTTTGGCCTGTATATATATTCTTGATGGATTTAATAGGTAGGGCGTACTTGCAGAAATTGCAGGATCCACATTTGTAGAACCCATTGGGGATAGTACTTTTAGTGGGTTTTTTGGTTCTATACATACTCGGTGAAAGATGAGTCCCCAGTGTCTTAGCTTTCCTGTACACTATTCTGGGGTTTGATTTGGTGTATTTTTTCAGATCTTGGTCTAATCTGAGTACCTCCCAGTGTTTGTTCAGAATAGACCGAATGATGCCAGCTTGTCTGGAATAGGTGGTGATGAAGAGAGGTGCCTCTCTATCATAATTCCCTTGTTTTTGTTCAACTGGCCTATTCTTTTTGGATCTGTGTAGGAGATCTGCCCTTTTAAGCTTTTTCACATTATTAAGTGCATTCCCGATAGCGCTGTCAGAGTATCCACGAGCTAGAAACCTTTGTCTGAGATTTTCAGCTTGAGTATCGAAGGATTCCTCTGTGGAGCAAATCCTTCTTAATCTTAAAAACTGACTTTTGGGGATACGCCCATTGAAAGTGCGCATACAAGAACACATGCGCAACATTAAAATAGGTTTTATGAAGCATAGTCTTTCTAAGCACTATGCACAATTCCATAAATGTGATCCCTCTTCTCTATTATTTAAAGGTATTAAGCACGTACCCAAAAACAGGAGAGGGGGTGACAGAGTAAAAGAACTTTCTAGGCAGGAAACCTTCTGGATACACAAGCTAAATACTCTGTATCCAGGGGGTTTAAATGAAGATATAGACATTTGGTCCCTGTATTAAGTTTCTGTGTTCCCAACCATATTTTACTTGTTTATATATTTTTTAGTATATATATATTTTTTAGCATTTTTTAACTACTTAAGGGATTTTTTTCATAAGTAACAGATTTTTAACTTTTGTCTCTTTGTCCTTTTAGTTTACTTCATAGGACATGCCTTCTTAATATGTACTAGGATTGATTAGATCACCTTAATGCTCCTCTATTAGTGATCGGCTTTGCAGACTTTTCATGTTTCCTATTTCAGTTGGATGGTGATATTTATTGCCCATTAGAGTAACCTCCCTGGTCTATATGGCCACTAATGTACTCATGTACGTTTTTTACTATGTGTAACACTGTTTTCTCTTTTTTAGTCTCATCAATCGCGTGTGGTTAGCTATGTTTGTTGTTAATAAAGTTTTTGTGATGTTTATGTTATGTTGCTATTAGCTACCAGTGACGCGCGCAACCGGGACCATTAACCCGCCCCTATTACTTTCCCATTGGCTGTGAGAGTTGATAGCCCAGCCAATGAGGTACGATCGTGTAATATTTATAACTGATCCGGAACCACTTCAATTTATATCCCGGATGAAGAAACGTTTTCGTTTCGAAACGCGTTGGATGACTGGACAAGAGCTCAACCTCTAATCTATTACCCCACCATCTGAGCTGATCGAGTGTGAACGGCGCGATTACCAGCGCTCCCCCCCCGTGGTGACGTCATCGACCCGGAAGTGCTTCTGCACAGAGGGGAGTGAGAGGACCCGGCCGGTGTGGAGCTGTGCTCTGGCAAAGGACTGCAAGTGGCAGCAGCAGCTTTGGACTCGTGCTCTTGGGGGAAAAGAACTTTTTTAGAGGCGATCTACTTACCTACTTACCAATAGGATCCTGTATCCGAGACACCAGCGCCATAACCCTTGAGAGGATACTCCTTCCGGTTTCCTGAGGCGTTGGGTAACATTATCCCTAACTGCATTTATTTATCTTTATTGATGTACGCACATTACTTACCCTAATTAATTGTACCTTCATTATATTGTTTTATGCACTATGAGCGTTGTGCGCTGTGTCTTTTTTGTCTTTATCTGCTAGTCTAGGGGGTTTCTGAGCCCCCCCTCCATCGCAGCTGCAGACGCTCCATTTAAGGTTATGTTTTAACATCTATTATCACGTCACTTAATTATTTAGCTGCGCACTTTATTTTCTTTTCTCCAAATTGTGTACCTCTGTGAACGTCCGTCTACATTTGGTGTCCGAGGTGGGACAAGAGGTGTCCTTATAGTTAAAAAGGACCGGAAATTATTATGTGAAGTTTTTTTTTAATGCTTTTTGCCTACAAACAGTCTGAGAAAAAAAAAAAAAAAAAAACCTCATGCAGCAGAGATCGGAATTAAAGGGATACACACCACTGAAACCACACTGCACTGAAACTTACAAAAACCCAGAAGAGACTGCTGAAGTAGCTAAACCTTAATTTGCCTATCACAAAGTGTAATACACTGGCGAAACACTTTATTAAAGTGCGGCCAGTTCCGCAAGCCGGGAGATTTCCCGGCTTGCTAGTGCATCCCCTCGGCATGCCGCGCGTCACCGATGCGCGGTCACGCATCATCGGGTGCCTGCGCCCGCTGCACGCACGTCCAGGGCTCCCCGAGGGAGCCCTGGTGTCCCGCGATGTGGGGGACGGCGGCAGGGGGTTCCGGGGGACCCGGCGGACCCGGAGAGGAGAGGGGAAAGCCCCGATCGGCGGGCCTCTCCTCCGAAGCTTCGGCGCGCGCCCGGGACATCCCGGCGCGCGCCAGGTTACTGTCGCGGCCGAGACCGGGCAAATGCTCGAATAAACTCGGCCGCGACAGTATGGTCATTGAAATAGGGGTTTTGCCTTTCAGCCATAGTCAGGGTTCAAGAAGTGAGTCAGCCCTTGAAAAGGGATAGGTGTTTGTTGTTTTCAAAAGTTTCGCTGAAGCAGTGAATACAGATGGTGACCCACGAGTGGTACTAATTTTGCAAATAAAGGTTGCCACACCGCATAATACTACCAGCTGTGAATGGAGTATATGCAGAAAAGTGTGAAAATTGATACAAGACTGTGCTGAAGCAGGGGAATTTTTAGCAAACAAATGCTGAGTGTAAAATTGCCCTATAGGGGAAAAAGTGATTTCTGAACTGTGTAAAAGGTTTTTCAAAACCAATTGCTGAATGTTGAGTCACCCTGCCGGGAATGAAAGAAATAGTCCACTGCAAAGAATGTTTTTTTTCTGCAAGTAAAAAAGTCTGCCTATATATATCTTGGGAGCAAAATTAGACACCCAGAGTGTGAAGTGTGAATGCCATAATACCCAAAGATGAGACTGAAAATTACTGAACTCAGGCAGAAAACCAAATTCTGTTGCTGAAGCGGGGAGATTGCACCCTGAAAGAAAATGGTGTAAAGCAAATAGATTTTTTTTTACCTAGCAACTGCACAACTTGTATAACTGATGAGAGAAAATGCATGCACAGTACTGCTGATATTGTAAAATTTACCCCAGAAAGAAAAGTCTTCAGAGATGCCTGTGAGAGCTACGACCTCTACAAGCAAAATATGCCCATCTGTAGGACTACCAATATTGGGGGTTCTAGCAAATACAGTGGCAACAGCTGCAATAGCGCCTCCTGAGGTCAGGAAGAAAATTACACCTGATAGCCTAAAAATGGAGGACAAGATGCAGCGTTCCTGTAATGATCCCTACCCCACGGAAGAGTGGCCCTTTCTGTCCAATAAAGAGGAAGACATCTCTTACGGGGAAACCGAACCGAGTCACACCCACAAAACACCCCAAGAATGGTGGGGGTGCCTGAACTCGGCACGAACAGAAAAGACCGCTCCCTTTGATGACGAATATGATCAACAGGAGACAGAGCGGGAGCAGCAGATCACCCAATATTTCTGTCAGCTAAAGCAACTGCAAGAAAGCCTGGCGTATATAATGAAGCTGCTAAAATTTCAAATGAAGATGGAGACCCCAATATCCCTGAAGGGACGGTGTCATCCAAATCAAAAAGGCGGAAAAAGAAAAAGAAAAGCAGTTCTTCACTTACCGTGGAAGGAACAGACACGTCTGCAGATCCTGTGGAGGAAAAGGGGGACCGAGTTGCCCTGCAGCCTAGAGAAAATGGAGAATTCGTCCCACGGTTAACCGAATATCCAGAGGGCCCAAGGCAGAAGTCGTGTACCCCAAAGAAGTGTCTGTCCGGTGCCAACAGTGAGGAACCCTCAACCAGTCATCCCAGGGAAGCGGAGCCGGAACCAGTGAGTGACGATCCCTTGACCAGCCCTGAAGACGCCCTGAAAATTGCCAGGCATGACTGTGATCTGCTCTGTGAAGAATTAGGAAGAGAAAGAAAAAATAATGCTGAGCTACAGAAAAATAACGTGAGGCTACAAAAAGATGTGTTCACAATTTACTCTTTAGCCAGGACAGAATTGGACGATCTCAAGACTGAGCTAGATACTGCAAAGGCTACTATTTCCACCATGGATGAAAAGCAGAGCCAATCTGATAAAATGGTGGCTACGCTAAAGCGGAAGTATGAGGAGGCACTGAAGCAGATGACAGTCTTCCAGCAAGAGGTTCACACTCTTCATATAGAGCTGAATGCCTCACAACAGGAGGTCAACAGTGTCTGGACAGACGTAGACGTATCTCAGAAAGAGGTTCAGACACTCCGCAGAGCACTTGATGCCTCACATCATGAGACCAACAGCTGCCGCACAGACCTTTAAGTTTCCAGAAAGGAACATCACAGTCTCACTGAGGAGCTTGGCATTGCTAAAGAAACTATTGGTAATCTTGAAACAGATCTTAAAGTCTCTCAGAAGGAGCTTCAGACCCTCAACCTAGAGAAGGAAGTCTCACGCCAGGAGATTGTCATTCTCAAAGCAGATGTGCGTAAATGGAAGGAGGACTGCAAAGAGGCCCTGAAGAATACAGAGACTGAAAAAGGAGAAAATTCAAGATTAAAAAGAGAAAACTTAAAACTGATAGAAGAAAATTTTCAGTTAACAGAAGAAGTCAAGGAAAAATTTGAGGCAGAGCACCGACTGCAGAACCAACTGCAAGGTCTGCATACACTCCTCCAGTATGCTGAGGAGAAGCAGCAAACGTTACAGGAAGAAAAACTGCAGGCTGCTAAAGAGGTACAAGCGCTGCAGGAACGTCTGAATACCCAGTACGTCCCCACAGAGCAGTATGAGGAGCTAAAGGCCACGCTGCATGTCTTTAGAGCATCGTTGGAAGCGGAGCTTCGATACCAGGTATGAGAGGGAGCGTGAGAAGGCTCAGAAACTGAAGCAGAGAGACTGTTCCATTCCCTTGAGTCAGTACACCAAGGAGAAAACAGACGCAGCGGCAACCTTGACGACAAAAATTACAGAGCTCCAGAATATGAAGGAGATTCTGATACAGATTCCTCCAATACGGAAAAAGGTATTGGCTCTGCCCAAGCAGAAGTATCCCACAGTAACTAATGCCCGTAAGGACAAGGGTACAGCGTGGGGACTACACGCAACTACAAAAGAAAAGTACGAAGTTTGAGCCACCAAAGAAAGCACTAGCCAAACCTACAGCTGCCCAACTGGCAACAAACAGAGGTAGGAGTGCAGAATCAAAGCCAGAAGAATCCTTAGCTGAAGAAGCTGAACTGGTGACTCCGTGGTGTGGAGAAGGTGTGGAGAAGTTGCAGAAGGACCACTTCAAGAGCAGAAAACTCTAAGGGCTAGTCCTAACTGCTCTACAACTGTTGCCATACACTTTGTCTACAAAAAGAGGAGTGCCCGACGCAACAGAAATCTCAAGACCGCGCATGCGATAAAAAGACTTTACGTGGAAAAAGTCCTCCTCGAGCGACTGAGTGCTGATCTCAAGCATCTTCGGGAGGAGACAAAAATAAACTGGAGAAAGGGCTCCAATCCCAGCGGGACAGAGGGTTCTCTTCCTCCATCCACTCTCATTCAAGTCACAGAGATATCTAGAATGAGAGTGGAAGGATGGGCTTTGGCCGTGGTAAGCCCGAGCTTCTCCACAAACAGGGGAGGTATGTAACATGGGACTTATCCCTGTTCAGTAATGTGCCTTTAATCTAGCAGTGTGGTAGTTAATTACTAAACCCCACCTGCCTGATTAGATTGTTTACAAAAAGCCTGCCTTTGAGACAGGAAGTGACTCTCTTTAGCTCTGACTGAGAGCTGACCTTTGGAGAGACAGAGCAGAGGTTCTTGAGTCCCAGGAGAGACTGACCAAAAGAAACCCAGATCTCTGGAGCTGACCAGTCTTGAGCTCTGCCAGCCACACAGCAGAGCTGATTGCAAGACACCAAATAAGACTTCTAAACCTGGATACTGATATTTTTCTGTGCGCGCACGGGTGCGGTTCCAGGAGAGCAGAGAAGCTTACTCTACAGCAACTAAACAGATAAGACTTTCATTATTAAGAGACTGCTTATATCTGCTTATTTTCATGTTATGTGTTTGGGCTAGGAGAAGCTTAACTAATGGAGATGTGAACTGATTGCAAGGATTTCACTAGACAAAAAAAGACGGTGCAAAACCTAATACCAATGTGCTGGTTCCTACACCGTTCATAGCTGCCAAACCACCTTTGCATGATAAGAACCTCTATTTACAACAAAGGAGAGCCAAGGAGCGCTATGATGCATTGGTATTACCACAATCAGTGCCTGTTCCGGTCAGCAACAGATATACGTTGCTGTCAGAGATAGGCTCTGAGAGTGATGCAGAGAGCATCTCCTATACACCCCTCCCCACACCGGTCACTAAAACCAATTTTTCTTTTTTAGAATGGAGGAAGGAAAGAGAGCACATTTTTCCAGAAGTGGAAGTTGTAAAACCACCAGTGGAAGCTCGTCCTCCTCCAAACTACAAAAAAAGAAAGACAGGGTCAGAGGGAGGAGAAGAGGTGCTGGTAGAAATCGAGTAAGGAAGAATATAGAATATCCTAATATATTCAATATCAGCAATTACTCCCTCACCGATATTGAACAAAAGGTACTTAATAAGGGTCTAACATTTGCTCCGGTCTGTGGGCCTAACAGTTTTAACTTGTTTATAGATGTTCATAAATTTGCACGGAAATTAGCCCTGAAGAAATATTTTGCTAGGGATGTGTATCCAGCCAAGTCATTGCATCTAGTGAGGTATGCAGTACGGGGAGACCACCACAAAGGAATTTTAAGAAAACTTCAACCTTCTATCCTAAGTTTGCACAGGGACATTTGGTTAGCTCCTTTGTTGAGATGGTCAACACGGATCTGGAGAATTCATGTCGGACTTACAAAATTAAACATGATAATTTTAATGTTCAGGAGAAGGAAGCTGTCTCTAGTTTGGAAAAGAATGACTCAATAGTCATCAAATCCGCAGTTAAGGGTGGAGGTATTGTGGTGATGGACAAGGATTATTATATACAGGAGTCCATGAGACTATTGGGAGACAAGACCACATACCTCCCCCTTACCAGCGACCCTCTGGTCCATTTTAAGACCGAACTGGGGGTTCTGCTTACTACTGGCTTAAATAGTGGGGCTATTTGTGAGGATTAGTTCAATTTTTTGTCTATTCAGTTTCCCCGCACTCCTTTATTTTACTTTATACCTAAAATTTACAAAAATGTAACTGCACCCCCTGGTAGACTATTATTTCAGGTATTTCTTCCCTCACCTCTAATCTTTTACAATTTATTGACCATCACCTTCAACCTATTGTCACTCGTGTCCAATCCTATTTGCGAGACACGACACATGTATTACAAATTTTACATGATCTTAAATGGCAGCCTGGGTATATATTAGCCACGGCTGATGTCACAACTTTGTATACTTTAATTGATCATCAACTGGGCTGCCAAGCCGTGTCTCGTAAGTTGGAAAATGTAAGTAATTACTCACTTAATAAAAGGAATTTCTTGGTGGATAGTATTTGGTTTATTTTGACGCAAAATTATTTCACTTTTAATTCTCACTATTACATTCAGAAGTGTGGTACCGCTATGGGCACAAGGTTTGTTCCTAGTTATGCCAATCTATTTATGGACAGTTGGGAGATGGAGTTTATTTGGAACAACTGTCCGCTAGGGGCAAACCTTGTGCTCTGGCAGCGCTACATTGACAATGTGTTTTTTGTTTGGTCAGGTAGCCAAACTTCACTGGATGTTTTTTGCACATATTTAAATCAAAATCATCACAACCTTCAACATTCACCTGTAATTATAGCACTGAGCACATTGATTTTTTGGACCTTCACATTTACATTAGCAATAACACACTGCACACGAGGACCTTTTTTAAGCCAGAACAGGCTAATAACTATGTCCGTGCAGATAGTCAGCATAACCCTCAGTGGCTACGGAACATTCCGAAGGGTCAGTTGGTGCGTCTTAAACGCAACTGCTCTGAAAATGAGACTTTTAAGACACAGGCAAAATAAATTTATTACAAGAAAGTACCCAGAGAGCCTCATAGATGAGGCAATTGAACAAGTTAATAATATACAAAGGGATATTTTGTTTAAATATAATAATAAGAGAAAGGACACGACAGAGAGTTTATAATAAACAAGTTGCATTTATTACTCAGTATAACGAGATGGCACCTAAGATTAAACAGATTATAAACAAGTATTGGCCCATTTTGTTGAAAGATGAAGTTTTGGTGGATATTCTCCCAAAAAAAAAAAAACGTCATATTCACAAAGGCTAATAATCTAAAATCTAAATTAGCCCCCAGCTGCCCTGTCAAGCAACAAAAACAGAAACAGGCAGGGAGTTTAAAGGGTTTCTTTACTTGTGCGAAATGTGTGGCCTGTTCCTTTAGTATGAATGCTAGACATTTTACATCCACTGTCACCTCTAGGAGCTATCCCATTAAAACATTTATAAACTGCCAATCAACATTTGTTATATACTTGCTTCAATGCCCTTGCAGCCTGCAGTATATTGGCAGAACAGGGAGAACTTTTAAGAGACGTATTTATGAGCACATATATAATATCAGAAAGGGACTGGTCACACATAGTGTCTCTCACCATTTTCTTCTGTGTCATAACAAAAACCCTACAGGTTTGCGGTGTCAGGCTATTGAGGAGGTCTGTGTCGATCCACGAGGGGGGAGTAGACTCAATCATGCCAGTATGCGGGAAGCATACTGGATTTATGAATTGAGAACACTGTCTCCGAGAGGGTTGAACATAGACTTTGAGCTCAAGGCCTTTTTATAATTTATTGAGATTATTCTAGGAGAGCTGCATTCTTTATTTATTTATTTTTAATTTTTTAATTTTTTCCATATATTTCATGTTTTTAATGTTTTATTGTTTGTATATATTAATGTTGTCATTTGTTGTTCATTGTCATGTATCTAGCTAGGCTTGTTCTTGTGCTACCCTGATTTTGTCAATTATGAGGTTAAAGATAATTCTGACCATTCAATTAGCCAATTGAAAGCAGGGACTGGGTGTATATATACCATGAAGCCCTAGGGGTAGTCACATCCCTTGAAGAAGTGCGCGCATGAGCACGAAACGCGTCGGGAAGATTCTTTGTATCTTAGAAGCTGAGTTTTGGTCTGTGGAGTACGTTGCACAGCAGCAGTTTGAGCCATGGGGGACGAGAAGTGAGAGAGGGACATCGGGAGTACCTTAGGGCGTGAAGTCACATCCGCCCGGAAGCCCTGGAGTTCGAGCGACTCGTGCGCTCCAACTTACCATCCCCTCCATGTAGAGACACCCGTGAGAGAGCTCCGGTCGCCATCTTTGGCATAACATCTATGTGAATCCAGTTCCACTGCCTGTATACATCTAACATCGTGTGAGTAGGGTTACAATTTTTCCCCTCTGGATTGGTGTGTGCCAGCCACCCTCCCACACCCAGCTATAGTAGTTGTTTAATAAATAGCCTTTTTAATCATTATTTAGCCTTGCTAGTGTTGTTTTCATCTGTTCTGTTTGTCATGTGTTGTTAGTCTGTTCATGCTTTTATGTTTGCATTGACATACTGCAAAATAATCTGTTTCTTTTCTTTTCCCCTTTTATATTGCACTGCATTCTGATGAGATTTGTCAGCTCACTTCCATACCATCAACCTATTTAAGGACTTCAGTTGGACTGCACACTGTCATGGTTTGGATTTTCTTTAAATGACAATCAATTATTGGCGCCAATATTCCCTTTTTTTCTGAAGGATTTCACTAGAAATACTCCCAAGTGACTGGAAGCTTTGTTCCTCCCACCTGTGTTTGGATAATTTCCTGATAAAAAGGAAAAGGCACAATAAAGCCTATTATAATTTCACATTATAAACGTCTCCAAATTGTGTACCTCTGTGAACGTCCGTCTACAGATAGAAACAAAGGAAGATAAGGACAGCCAGAGTAAGGTGGAGCCTAGAGAGGAAGGTGTAGAGGGTAAAGTTGGGAAAATATCAGGGAAAGTAACCCTAAAAGAGAAAATTGAACATTTTGAGGACGTAGTGGGAGATGTTCTATTTTGGGTGGGTATTTTTCCGAAGCAGCATGGGGGGAGTAGTGAGCAACAGATAATAGAAAGATTAGAAAAAAATATGTACCAGGAAAACAGCTGACAAAAGAGCAATATGAAGAACTAAAAAAGGAGCATGTGCAGTGGGTTAAAATAAAAGAGGCTAGGGGAGAGGTGAGGGAGAAGGAGAGAAGTGGGAGCAATACTGCACCGACACACTTTATTCGAGCAAATACCCAGTATGTACCTGGCAGATACCTGGAATGCGCCGCTCCTCACCTCTGACAAGCCCCGTTGCGTTTGCCTTCCCAGCCTGGGTTCATGCCTGGCTGACGGGCGGCTGATCTGTTAAATGATAATGATTAGGATTTAATAGGCTGCAATGCTTCGCGTGTCTACCAGATGGCATAAATTCATGAATTGTAATGCAGTATATATATATATATACTGTGCAGTATTGCAGCCAGCGGGAATAAAATGCTTCAATCCCTGCCTGGAAAATAACGCAATGCACTCGGGCAGAAAACAGTCACAAACCTCAATACACCCGGGTATACCTGAATTTGTGGGACTAGCCGAGCTCGAATAAAGTGTGTCGCCAGTGTAGCTCATCCTCACAAAAAAACCAGATAAGTGTGGGAGGAACTAAAATACAGAGAAGTGTAAGCGGAGTAAGTGGGAGCGAAAGTGACGAAAAGGCAGGCCAGAAAGGGATTGCACAGGCAAAAGAGGCAAATTCAGCGGGAGATAGAAAGGGAAGGAGCACCAAGGGAAAAGATGAAGTAGGGCTCACAAAGGAAGAGATTTTGCACAAACGACAACGGTGGAGATTTGGGCGGAAATATTGGGACGTGAAAGCTGTAAGAGACGCGTGTGAAACTGATGTGAGGAATGGATTCCAGTTAGAGAAAAGTAAGAGAGGTTTGGAACGTATGGAGGAAGAATTAAAAAAGATGATAACAGTACTAGAGAGCGGAGAAAGGCGTTGAGTTTTAAGGTTTGGGTTGTAAGAATGAGATGAAAGAATCTTGAAGTAAAGTTTTTTTTTTTGCCTTTGTATTGGTTTTTTTCTCTCTCAGCAATATAAGAAATGTATTGTGATGTGTTCTGTTTATTACTTTCTGTAAAGTGATACTTACTGATTGTTAATAATGTGAACGTTAAAAAAATTTTAAAATAAAAAATAAATAAATAAACAGCTGTATGTGGGTGGGTTTTCTGGCTATGCACCTTAACCCTGGCTGTGCTCAAAGCTGTGACCATGCAGCAAGCTTAAGCCTATAGGGAACCATGTTAAAAATGGTTTTTGAAGCAAAAAGTGGCACTGTGTGCTCATTTGCATGTCATTTCCCATAATCCCTTGCTGCAGTGGAGGTGCTGTGTGCTGGGTGATAATGGTGAAAGGCGGGGTTGCAGACCTGCCTAAGACATGCAGATGAGCATACAGTTGTATTTACATTTATATATATAATATATATATAATATATATATATTGTGACACACAGAAATATCGCTCTACACTTAAATAAGTTATGTCCAAAACACCTGTAAATAAGTCATATATAGTAGGACTTAACAGTGGTGCTAAAGGTTAAATAAATATGAAAACAACAGAGGAAAAGCAACCTTTAAATGGCACATGGACATAGATGGAAGTGTAACAAAAGAAATTTATTGAGGTGAATAAAACAGGGGATAAGATTAAAAGGTGAGGAGGGCTCAACACTACCTAGACAATGTGGACCTGGAGGCAAGTGTCTGAATTAAGATCCAAAACAAGACATGCACAGGACACAGGTGGCTCTGTCTAAGCATACCTGTGTGACAATCAACCTACACTGAGATCTTGTGACCACATAAAAAATTATTTTACCATATAATTAATACAATGGTTACATGTTGTGGGTACACAAGTTGTGAAGGTAACAGAGTGGAAAATACGTCACAGCTCAGTATGTAGATGTCACGGGCAGAAAGGTAGGTCAAAACTCCATGTCAGGTGGAAAAAGGTAGGTGCCCCCTCAGCAAGACTCCCACTCCAACGCGTTTCGACGAGAAACTGTCTTCTTCAGGGAGTGGTGAGGTGAGAAATGGGCTAGCATTTATAGTGAAATCATAACACCAAAAATCGCGCCAAAAAATCAAGAATTACAAGCAGCTGTAGGAGAAGGGAGTATCTGCAAACATGGCAGCGTCATAAGGTCTGTTGTGTGAGGATTGCGCACCTCATTGGACTATTTTCATCACATGGGCACACTCTGGTCAGCCCCTATGTAAATTTAGTAATGACGCGTATGATGTCATCGCATTACGAGCGTCATAGCGCATAACCGTCATAGCACCTCCCACTGAAGCCTGAAGCAGCCAAGAGTAAGGGAGAGAATGGCAGAAGTTACCATTTGCAAGAGACTGCCTGTAATGTCCTTGCTTGCCAGATCTAGGGGAAATGCGCATGACGTCATCACGTTTTGCGACACATTACATGCGGTTGTCATGGCAACCGTATAAACAAATAGGACGGGCCATCTTACACCAAAGTAAGGTGGAAAAACAAGCTCTAAAGCCATCGGCAGTGGATGAAGAAGCTGCTAGTAAGAGAAACATTTATAAGCATGATATCCTGAGGTAATAAAGAATATATATGTAAATATATGTGCAACAAACGTCAGTATAGTATTTGTCTGTTGCTTAAACATGAAAAATACATGCTTGATAGATGTCACTTGCCATTACATCAGGTTAATCCAATACAGTGTTATAGCAGCATTGTAAATAACGATAAAATAGAGATTGTGATGGAACAATTATAACAGAAAGGGATATATGCCGTCATTCTCCTAGATAGGAGAAAATATAGTGAGCCAGGGGATTTCTTGATTAAGGCATGTCCATATGCATTTATGGTCTAATTTTTGATGCATATGCGCAATGATCCACATATTTAAATTGCACAGCAAGAAGGCACAGGTCAGTCATAGAAGCAGGTAAGTGCAAATAAATCTCCACTATACTGCCCATGAGCCATCAACAAATACATGCTTATACTGTGAACCAGCATTCCTGTTCTACACTGAAGATCCGTGATTGCTGTGGAACACCGTAAGGAGATCATCTTTCCTACATCAAGAAAATCCATGGAAATTATTCATCTAATACGGGATCCGTGACAATATGCATCATGACTATTCCTTCTACATCCGGAGCACTTATGGGAATTGCTCCATTACCACAGTGTCTATTTGTTCATCCAGCTGTGGACTCGAATAACTCCAAATGGATTCTGGTTAGAGTAATAACTTTGTACACCTACGGATTTAATATGGGTGATGTTCTTTCCAGGACTTTTTCAGCTCCACTGTGTTCATGTTACCGGTTCGAAAATGCTTTCGTACATTTATTGGTTTGCATTCACTCTAAGATCCGCAGATTGCCTCATTTTGTGATATACACAACATTTATGTGACTTTGTCATTTTGGTTGTGGTGCAGTCTCAAACATTGCAGACCTGGATTACCCACGGTTAAATATGTGATGACAGTCGGGTGAGATTACAGTAATATGGTACGGTCGTTAGATAATTTATTTGTTGAAGGCTCATGGGCAGTATAGTGGAGATTTATTTGCACTTACCTGCTTCTATGACTGACCTGTGCCTTCTTGCTGTGCAATTTAAATATGTGGATCATTGCGCATATGCATCAAAAATTAGACCATAAATGCATATGGACATGCCTTAATCAAGAAATCCCCTGGCTCACTATATTTTCTCCTATCTAGGAGAATGACTGCATATATCCCTTCCCCTAGGTAGCGCCCGGGTTTTTTGTTCTCCATTCATATATCCCTTTCTGTTATAATTGTTCCATCACCATCTCTATTTTATCGTTATTTACAATGCTGCTATAACACTGTATTGGATTAACCTGATGTAATGGCAAGTGACATCTATCAAGCATGTATTTTCCATGTTTAAGCAACAGACAAATACTATACTGACGTTTGTTGCACATATATTTACATATATATTCTTTATTACCTCAGGATATCATGCTTATAAATGTTTCTCTTACTAGCAGCTTCTTCATCCACTGCCTAGGGCTTTAGAGCTTGTTTTTCCACCTTACTTTGGTGTAAGATCGCCCGTCCTATTTGTTTATACGGTTGCCATGACAACCGCATGTAATGAGTCGCAAAACGTGATGACGTCATGCGCATTTCCCCTAGATCTGGCAAGCAAGGACATTACAGGCAGTCTCTTGCAAATGGTAACTTCTGCCATTCTCTCCCTTACTCTTGGCTGCTTCAGGCTTCAGGTGGAGGTGCTATGACGGTTATGCGCTATGATGCTCGTAACGCGATGACGTCATACGCGTCATCACTAAATTTACATAGGGGCTGACCAGAGTGTGCCCATGTGATGAAAATAGTCCAATGAGATGCGCAATCCTCACACAACAGACCTTATGATGCTGCCATGTTTGCAGATACTCCCTTCTTCTACAGCTGCTTGTAATTCTTGATTTTTTGGCGCGATTTTTGGTGTTATGATTTCACTATAAATGCTAGCCCATTTCTCCCCTCACCACTCCCCGAAGAAGACAGTTTCTCGTCGAAACACGTTGGAGTGGGAGTCTTGCTGAGGGGGGCCCCTACCTTTTTCCACCTCACATGGAGTTTTGACCTACCTTTCTGCCCGTGACATCTACATATTGAGCGGTGACGTATTTTCCACTCTGTTACCTTCACAACTTGTGTACCCACAACATGTAACCATTGTATTAATTATATGGTAAAATAATTTTTTATGTGGTCACAAGATCTCAGTGTAGGTTGATTGTCACACAGGTGTGCTTAGACAAAGCCACCTGTGTCCTGTGCATGTCTTGCTTTGGATCTTAATTCAGACCCTTGCCTACAGGTCCACATTGTCTAGGTAGTGTTGAGCCCCCCCTCACCTTTTAACCTTATCCCCTGTTTTATTCACCTCAATAAATTTATTTTGTTACACTTCCATCTATGTCCGTGTGCTATTTAAAGGTTGCTTTTCCTCTGTTGTTTTCTTTTTTATATATATATATATATATAATTACCCCAACAACCCCTATAACCCCTAACATACACATATATGCACATCAATGATACTATAGGCCGGTGGGGGGCCTCAGGTGTTACCCGCAGGCCTGCAGTACCAATTATGTGCCCCCCCTAAATTAATGTCAAAACACATACATACTTATAAATAAATAACTCCCCCCCTTAACACATACAGGGGGTCATGCACTAAGCAGTGATAAGTGGGTTTTCTGGGTGCTATGCACAAAGCAGTGATACATGCCTTTATAGCGTGATATTGCCTGTTATGAGATTCACAAAGCAGTGATAACACTGCAGTATCGTGCTATAATGGCATTTTTTCCCACTTAAAAGCACTTATCACTGCTTTGTGAATCTCATAGCAGACAGTATCACGCTATAAAGGCATTTATCTCACTTAAAAGACTTATCACTGCTTTGTGAATCTCACAGCACAAAATATCACGCTATAATGGCTTTTTATCTCAATTAAAAGCACTTATCACTGCTTAGTGCATAACCCCCACAGTATAGTAACGGACATAATTACTATTATCCACAAATGGATAATAGTGAATGTGCCTATTTTAAATACATAAACACCAATCAATACATTAAATACATATAGCACTCACCTATGTCCGGCTGCCAAGATGAAGGCCATCCTCATCTTCATCCTGTTCATTCCCCCTCCGCTGCTGCAAAACAGACACAAGAATGAAAACATCCAATGTAATGTCCCCTAACTCCTTAATCACCATAGCGGTTAATAACCGCTACAGTCATAAAGGGGTTAACCCACCCTCACCCACCACTCGGGAGGCCTACATACCCTCCCACACTAACCCCCCACCCCGTCAGGCCTAACCACCCTCACCCATTACCCACAAGGGAGGCCTACCCTCATACCCTTGGGGCCAATACCCCCTCCCCCCACCCCCAGTACCCACAATAAAAACAATACACAGCCCCACAATAAACATCATTATATTTATTCAATACATTACCCACCCCCTGTGCTCACCCATAAATACATGATTTATTCTTTTACAAATAGGGTTCATACCCCAGCCCCACGCGAGTCCCCGGCGGGCTGGCGGGTCACCTGACAGACCTACAGGGTACCAGCAACTTGTTTCACACAGGTTCTGGAGGCCTGTTGGTGGGTCCCGCCAAGCGCCATGGCCCCCAGGTGGTCTCCTTGGGTCACCATGGGCCACAATGGGGTCCCCACGGTAGGCCCGCGGATGTCTGGGAGCTCCGGGTCAGACCCACAGGTGTCTATGGGGCGTCGGGTGGTTCTCACGGGGGTCTGGGGAACTCACGAGTGCTCACTACAGGTCTGCGGTACCCCCACGGATGTGGGACCACCGGTTCATCCCCGCACACAACTGGTCCGCGGTGCCCCCACGGATGTCGGACCACCGGTTCTTCCCCGCAGACTATGGGTCCGCAATGCCCCCACAGATGTGGGACCACCGGTTCATCCCCACAGGTGTCACCCGTGGAACCACCAGCCTGATACCCATGAGATACCCGAGGATACTGCAGGTGATCTCCAGAGGTCTCACGCAGAACCAAGGAACCAACCCTGAATGTAAAAAAAATAAACCTGGCCTATACATTCAATACATACATCCCCCCCCCCAACACCTACAGTACAATAATGTGCAAAATAACTATTATCCAGATAGGGATAATAGATTATTTGTCCATTATTAAACACATTAACTAGCATATTCAAATAAATAAAGTACTACTGACCTCATCAATAAGGAGCCCCTGTCACCAGCAACATCCTTGTCTTTTGTTGCCCACAAAATACATAGCCAATACATTGCAATTACATTCAGATATCAATTAATCGCTTAAACACCTTATCGGATAAAAACCGCAAAGGTAATTAAGGGGTTAAGCCACACTGGCCCGATACCCACCCTTCACCCATTCATTTATACAGTGGCTTCATCATGCAACTATATATATATATATATATATATATATATATATATATATATATATAAATATATATATAGTCAGATAGGGCAGTTGGCACTCCAATAGGTGCTGGTAAGCCACAAGTGCACGTCCCATATAGAGAATGTAGTTATACGTTACCGTTCCAAGGATTGGTAAACAAGAGACAGCACTCAAAGTTGAAAATCAAAGTGTATTAGTGAAAGCAAAAATACATTCAGAAACCCAACGTTTCGGTCCTACAGAATGGGACCTTCCTCAGGGGGATATCCCCCTGAGGAAGGTCCCATTCTGTAGGACCGAAACGTTGGGTTTCTGAATGTATTTTTGCTTTCACTAATACACTTTGATTTTCAACTTTGAGTGCTGTCTCTTGTTTACCAATCCTTGGAACGGTAACGTATAACTATATATATATATATATATATATATATATATATATATATATATATATATATATATATATATATATATAAACACACATGATGAACCAATATACAAATAAATGTCGAAGGGTTATCAAAAACATGCTGTACTACAAATACCACTTCTCCATACAGACACACTACAGTAAAATCAATTTCCTTTATTAATCCAATCTGATCTTCCAATCAAAATCCTCAAATGCCAATCAAAAGCCACAAATGCCACTGAAAACATTGCATTTACATTGTATACATGATTCATACAATCTATGCACCATATACATTCTGCAAATGAATGTTAACAATAACATATTCCAAACAAAATACCAATACATCAAAACAAGTATACTATTTAAACCAATCCAGTCACCATAAATCAATTAGCATTCATTAATTAAATCCCTAAACAATTTACATTCCATCCCTAACTATTAAACAATTAACTAATTTAATCATTGAACAGAACAAGTTATCCTCTGACAAAATATAAGTACCAACAAGAATACAATATACAAAAGCAAGCCTCACCCTGACCTAAATTACACCATACAATAGCAAAAATTACATCTATCTAATTTAAAAATACATGACACACACATTTATGCATAGCAGCATACCCAAAATAATTTAAAACACAGCAAATCAAGCTTTTAAAACTATATCATTTATTACCCTGTATGTTTATATCGATCTAGACATACATACATACATACATACAGTGGCAAGAAATGATATACCAAAAATAAATAAATACACATGTAAAAAAGCTTAAAAAAATAGAACAAGTTAAATAAAATACATTTCTTTAGTTCACTTACCCTTACTTGACCCACTCACCGATTCCCGTTGAACAGCTTACTCTCAAACCAATCCACCACGCACAGGAACCCATAAAATAAAAAAACATAATATAATAAACATTAAAATAAAAATCCAAAACAATTCACGGGTCTTCTATTTGTAATCCATTTTCATCTGTATTCTTCTTTCTTCTATCTGCGGCTCTCATCCGGGGTCTTCATGTCTTCTACGGCCATGCCCTGGCCTTCTTCTTCTGTAGGAGGTCCTTCCTCCTCGGCGTCTGCCTTCAAAATGAGACGACATAGGCTTTTAAAGGCCTATGACGTCACATTTTCGTCATGGTTCCCACGGCCCTGATTGGGCCGTGAAAACCATGTATTTTGGCCGAGAAAAAAAATGATGACGTCACTTAAAGGCAATGAAAGCACAGCCAATCAGAATGGCTTTGCTTCAATTGCCTTTAAGATGACGTCATTAAAAGAAACATGGCCGGCCTCACATGGTACGGTAGCCAATCAGACCGTGGGAAGTCTATCCCTACTCTGATTGGCTCTAGAAATAGACTTAAGATTTAACAGTGATATGTACCCTGTGGCAATGTGTTGTAGAGGATAAATATATTTATAGGTTATGTCTTGTCACACCAAGCCCATGGTGTAGAGGTAAGAGGCAAGGCATTGGTATCAGAAGGTCCCGAGTTCAATCCATGCATGTTTTTTGTACAAAATTTATTAATGTTTAATTGTGTCTGTGTCTGGTAGTCAGAGACCCCCTGCTTCCCGAGTTACAGGCCCTGGTTTGGGGCATCGGTTACAGTGTCGCCGCCATATTTATAGCGGGCACGGCGCGAATGGGATGCTATAAAGATGACGGCGACACTGCCACCCGATGACCCATACTGGGGCCTGTAACTCGGGAAGCAGAGGGTCCCTGGTCCACAAAGCAATGCGGTTCAGCTCAGGGGACACCCTGCTCACAGTACACTATTATTAAAAATACATTCATGCTGCTTCGTTACCATAGCACATAGCCGCAAAGGTAAGGAATGATTGTTTATTTATATATGTGTTTTACTCATAGTGTAGATGTGCAGAGGGTCTCCGGAGCTGAACCGCTTTGGTTTTAGGTCCAGGGACCCGCTGCTTCCCGAGATACAGGCCACTTTAGGGGGTGCCGGTATCCCTCTGCTTTGTTTACATTCCGCGGTCACGTGATCGGGACCTTAAATGCAGAGGGATACCGGCACCTCATAAAGGGGCCTGTATCTTGGGAAGCAGGGGGTCCCCCGATCTGAAACCAATGCGGTTCAGCTCCGGAGACCCCCTGCACATGTACACTATCAGTAAAAGTTGTTTTGATATGTTTTTATTTTGCCGATGTTTGCGCAGAGAGAGCGCCGGGTCTCTCTCTGCTGCAAACACATATCGGCAGAAACGGCCTATCGCCAGGTTATCGGGAGCCAGGATTTTTTATCACCGGCTCATCGGCGTTTTGCTTTCTCAGAGATTCGGCAGGGATCGGCAGGGATTCGGCCCTTACTGAATACTGCGAGGGCAAATCGCCAAAATCATGCCTATCGGCAACACTTGCCGATGAGATTTTTTCAGTGCTTAGTGCATGAGGCCCTATATCTGTAATGCAAGGCATTTGAGTAATATAGGATTTATGATGATATTGTGTGTGGGCAGGAGAGAGGATTTTATTGATAGAGAGAGTAACATTTCCATGAGGTCACAATGAAGAACAGAGTTGAGATAATTGACATTGTCTGCGTATTGGCGGTGGCGGCCAGGGGCACTGATACAGTGACACTCACACAGCCATGTAGACAGCTATATTATTGCATGGTATTTTTAAAGTCTACAGTAGCTATAGTGCTGGTAGAAGTGTTATTAATAATCTACTAGCCTGTTGCTCCATCTATGACTATTAGTTGAATGCTGGGTGAAGGGGCTGTATATTTGGGAGTAATTAGATGTTTACTCATTTTCATAAAAGTGAGCATTTCCACTCTGCCCTTGAACAGTTTAGTCTGGCGATCGGTTAGGATTTCACCAGCTGCACTAAACACTCTTTCTGACAACACACTTGAAGGACGATATAATAGAATAATAGAAAGTGACTGATATACAGTAGGAAATGGTCTGTCTGGTTTCCAAGGCAACTGAACTTTTACAATGTTGCATTTTTGTACTGGAATCAGGTGGAAAACATGTGATAAGCAATATTAACAGTCAAGTCCTGTAGCCCATAATACTATTATTTGTATGTAAAATATATATAATGAAGTGTTTATATAGATTTCCTGCATAGTGGATGTTGGTCTGTGTTCGAGATGGGACCAGAACAGGGTAATTTTATTATACAGTAAACAAATATCTCTTTTAATCTTTTGTAGGTACAGCCCTAAACAAAAGCCCACACATGCAACTTACAATCCCTTACTCACATTTTGTATGACAAGAAAGACAATCAATTAGAGGTGTAGCCTGGTAAGAAATAGGGCTATATGTCAATCCTCCTACTGGTATAAGTCCTGCTAATGGCAGGCTGCCAGTAGTTAACATGGGTTTCCCCCACGTCAAGCCCTGCTTTGAGTGGTGGAGGTAGGCCACCTGACTCTGTGTCTAAGGCAAGAGACACAGGGGAGGGGTCTGCTGACATCATGAGGGGCAGGGCTGTCTCAATTTAGTTGCCTGTTCCTGTCAGTGACAAGTAGTTCTGTTCTGTTCTGTCCTGGGTTCAGTGCTGAGCAGTAAGATAGTGTGTGAGCTAGCTAGGTTCCTGAGGAGTAGGGCCTACTTAGCTATAGGTGGACCAGTGCCTCTCACCCTGCCTAGGGGGTGAGAGAAGAGTTAGCCCCACCCTGAGCGCCCACGGCTTGGGGTGGTGGCAGGGACACAGAGAGTACCCAGAGACCATCCTGAGGGTGTGCAATCTGGAGGGAGAGAAGAAACTGTACCTGATTGACAGCGTGTTGCTGTTGTTGCTGCTACTCTGCTGTGTGCTGTGTGCTGCTGTGAATAAAGAGATGCTGCTACTTTTATAAAGACCGACTGAGACTGGAATCTCTCATCCCTGTGTGGGAAGTTCTCTGTAAGGGTTCCACCCCATATCCCTGGGGCTTCACAGAGATGGAGGCGTTGCACCACTGAGAAAGAATGAAGGTATGAACCCCAGAAACCTGTTCCTGCCCTCCCCCACACCATCGCGGGAGACTCAGGCCCTCCTGTTGCCAGCAGGTATGCACCACTCTCAGACATGTAGCCAGACCTTAGTACACCCTAGGGGGTCCGATATGCGACCGGGGGGAAGGGGGTCTGAGGGCTACAGGGGTAATAAAGTAATGCATTTTTTATTAAAATATTTATCAAAAATCTGTTTGAAAAATAAAGGATGCCTCTTTTAACATGTGTAGCCCTCTTTCCCACTGACTAAAGAGACTACCGGTACTGCCGAGACCTGTTGGCTCACAGAAGGCCTAAGCCTCCGCCTCTGGGAGCCTGGGGTGGTATAATGATCGCCACGGTTCAGCGCCTCCACCTGTGAGGGATCCCAGCATAGTGGGAGAAGCCCCTTACAGGAACCAATAGTAATACACACATGCCTGTATATAATAACAACCTTTTCTTTACACTATAAACAGTACCCTGTACCACACATATAACATAACAACCTGTACCACACAGTACAAGGCACACCCAGCCCAGTACCACCAGTGAGTGTCCCCAAAGTACATTGGGTGCTAAGCACCAATACCCTGATGTCTCTTTCCCTATGTCCAGGCCCACCCAAAAGTGTAGGGAGTAGCGCTACCCCGTGAGCTGTTGGCGCACTTTGTTGAGGTACCTGCCGAGTACTCCAGAACTCGTGCTGCCGACTTAGCAATAAGGATCCGATGATCCAGCGACATTGTAATCCGCGATGGCGTCCGCCTCTGCGTTGAGTGAAATCCGATATGAGGGTCTCACCTTTAAGAGTCTCTACTAACACTGTGGTGGTCTGGTCCCAGACAACAGGCCGCAAATCACTGTGCGGCGTCTTCACTGTGTCCCTGACACTAACAGTAAAATGGGGAAGCATCCCTATCTAGTGGCCATCCCTGAAGCAACCATAAACCCCCTTGATCTCGGACCTAAGGGGGTTCTCTAGCCTAGTCTGAGTGCCACTGACCCTATATTTACCTTGTCTATCCTGGCTCCAACTGCCGCCTCGCGCTCATAGCGGGCCAAATGTAGCAAACTGTTGCAGTGGAATCCTGGCAGCCCTATTGGCTGAGCTGCGCCACCTGATCTGGCCGCCCTAGTTGATTCTGGGATATGTAGTTCCCCTGAGGAGGAATATACACCATGGCCGAAGAAGCTCAGAGTGCCGCCGCTGCCGCCCTGCACCTTGCCACCTCCACCGGAGTCAAGGGGGAATCCCTGACTGCCGCATTAGCCTCCCCCTTCCCAGTGCCCACATCGGAGGTAAGGGGGGGGAGGGGCTGGGGTTCACGGCTACACATGTTCTTTACTTGTGTTAAGGAAAAAATATAAATGTTGGTGCTCATTACTGAATACAGCATTTTTATGGCTACAACGAACCTCAGAAAACAGAAAAAGCATTATTAAAAGAAAAAAGAAACCAAGTTCCATAAATCCAATAATATTAAGGCTGTGTTATGGTTTTAACAGGGATTTTTTTCAAAGGGATTCACATGGGCATCACTTGTAAATTCGGACATACACATTATATTGATTTATTATTACCATAGTGGGCTCACTTATTGTGGGCATGGGTCCCTCCTTTCATTTTAAAGAGCCCCAGCAGCATACTACATGGCCTCGTGAGTGCGCTTATTAGGGAAATACAATGTATCACTGTCCTTAACTACAAAACGTGTAACAGTGATCGGACAACTCAGGGTGACTCTAATTGCCCCCCCTATAAAAAAGAAGGGTGACTGTCTTTAATTTAAAGTACTCCTTTACCGTACAATGCAGCCAAGGGAAGTCTCCATGACGCGCCAGTACAAGTGCTCCTGTTATGCCAAACCCTTTTTTTTTTTAAAGGCACTCAAAAGGTTAACGTTAAGTAAAAATACAATAAAATAATTAAACATGAAAGTAAACATAAGAAAAATACCATTTCCTGCTATAAGGAGTTTATAAACTAATTGTAGGATTACAAATACAGTATATAAAAATGATATGAATAAAAATATATGAACTAGATACATCTTATAGCAAAACGATTTTACAGTGCACAGCAGACAGAGAGCAGGGTCAATTAAATAAAAAAATCAATTTATTAGAAAAACATTAAAAAAAACAGAGGGTGCAACCCTCCTACATGTTTCGGGCGTATAGGTACTTTATCAACGATAAACTTTATCAACGATAAAGTGCCTATACGCCCGAAACGCGTAGGAGGGTTGCACCCTCCGTTTTGTTAATGTCTTTCTAATAAATTGATTTTTTTATTTCATTGATCCTGCTCTCTGTCTGCTGTGCACTGTACTATCTATGTGGATACATAGTTACATATGTTCTTCAACTTCAATCTACAGTATGTTTAATTTAAAAGACAGATACTTACTGTAGCCTACTGTATATTTGTATTTACAGTTTATTTTTACAGAGAAAGCCAAAAAAACAAAACCCCAGTGGAACATTGCCAATGATCGATAAATACAGGGAAAAATAGTTTCCTTCCTAACTCCAATAATGGCAATCAGATTTCTTAACATCCTTCCCATGTTTACTTATTTGTTATACAGTATCCCTGTAATCCTTTAATTTCTATAAAGATGTCCAACCTTTTTATTTAAATATCTATTGTATCTGCCATAACAGTCTCAATGGGTAATTAATTCCACATTTTAACAGCCCTTACTATAAAGAACCCCTTTCTTTGTTGCTGTTGAAATCTTTTTTCCTCCAGCCATGAGGGTCGACCCTGTGTCATTTGTACTGCCCTTGGGATGAATAGTTCCTTTGAAAGCTCCTTGTATTGACCCTGAATATATTTGTATATAGTTATAATATCCCCTCTTAAATAATATAAAACAATCTAATTTAGCTAGACTTGACTCATAATTCAATATTTCCCATCCCTTTTATTACTGTGGTGGCTCTTCTCTGCCCTTTTTCTAGTTCCATAATGTATATTTTATGGAGTGGTGCGCAAAAATGAACTCCATATTTAAAGTGTGGCAAGTATCTGAGTAATTGATGGCCAGATGAAAGGCCGTGTATGGGCCTGAAACGTTGCTTTATAGTGTGGTATGTTATTTTACCATTAAAGACAATTTTTTCTTAATTTGAAGAGTTTGAAGTGAATTTGGATATTCTTCTACTAATCGTGAGTGTTACTTCATTTTGGTATTGAGTGCTGTCTCTTTTGATTTCTACATGTGCTAACTCAGATTAAAATATTTTAAAAAGTCAAAAATATTACACCATGTCACTTTTCCTATACTTTCTATACTTTAAGTAAGAAATGCTTAAGATACTGTAGTGTATGCTTTGTCTATATGCATGCATCTCTATGGAACACATACCGGTTTGGGTGTTTTTTAATTAGAATTTACATTTCAGAGGAGGCCTATGTAGGGGTTTAGCTTCACATGAACTAAAGGTTTAAATTAGATTGGGACCTTCTGCATGAGGTACGGGTGAGGAGCTTGTTCAGAAAGACAGGTATCTTGCCCGAAAGTATTTGAAGGCAAGACAGGAAAGATGAACTTTGCATCTAGACCTAAGTGATGACCAATGTAGTTCTTTGAGCCATTCACAGTGATGTGTGTTGCAGTTACATTGGAGAACAAATGGCATTTTGAATTGTAGAGGGTATCAAGTTTGCTAAGGTGAGTTTGGGGTGCCAAGTCGTATTCTATGTCCCTATAGTCAATAATTATCATTGGCATCTGCTGTGCGATACACTTTCTGACCAGATGACTTAGGGAGGATTTGTTCCTATAAAGTACACAAAGTTTTGCATAGGTTTTGGATGCCTGGGTATCAATGTGCATCCCAAATGTTAAATGGGAGTCAAACCATATGCCCAAGTATTTACAACTAGTAACGGGGGTTAGGGAGGTATTCGTGTTGGTTCTGATCTGGAGCTCAGTCTTTGAAAGCTTTAAAAATGTAACCTTGGTTCCAAATACCATTGTTACAGTCTTGTCAGTGTTTAAAAACAGTTTGTTTTGGGAAATCCAATTTTCAAGTCTGAAAAAGTCAGATTGAATTATGTGTTCAACGTCGGATAGGCTAGGGCTGTTTGCATATAAGATTGTGTCATCTGCATACATGTGTATTGAAGCTCCCTTGCAAGCTGTAGGAAGATCATTGTAGGGACCCCAGAATCGAGCCTTGCAGGACACCACAGGTGATATCAAAGGGGTTGGAGTTACAGCCTGATATAGACACATGTTGGGATCTACTGTACAGTACCTGACAGGTAGAAATGAAACCATGTTAAATCATGTTCCCCTATTCCAGAGCACAGGAGTTTGTTAAGCAAGATAATATGATCAACAGTATCAAAAGTCTTTGCAAAATCTAGGAAAATTGCACCAGTGAGTTGTCCCTGTTCCATTCCACACTGGATCTCATTGAAAAACTTTTAGCAAGGTAGTTATCATGGATTTTTTGGGGCGAAAGCCAGATTGGAATTGGCTAGGGACATTTCTTTTGGTATAGTAATCGCTTAATTGGGAGGGAACACATTTTCCCATGACTTATTAATAGTATTGGGAGAAGAGAGATTGGCCTGTAATTTGAGACAGTGTTTTTGTCCTTACTTTTGAAGATTGGGACAAATCTGGCAGTTCTCCAGGTCTTAGGGATATGGCCTGCAGACAGAATAGAGTTGACTAATGAAGCAATTGGTTTGGCAATGTCTAGGGCACCAAGTCTTAGGTACTTCAATTGCAGTAAGTCAGGTCCACATTGGCTGCTTAGTTCTATTTGAGGAGCACTTGTGTAATCTCCTCTTCAGATACTTGGACAAATTAAAAAATTTGAGCAGTGTTGGGAGAGGGTGGGGCTATAGGGATACTCTCAGAATGAGGTTCTATAAGCAATCTGTCTGAACATTCAGGATAAATGCTGACAGAAAGTGACATCATCTGGGCCAAAGCTACCACAGCCATCTCGCTTCCTGGCAAATCCTGCCCTTACTCCCCTGACAGGAAATCAGCCTCTCTTTGGTTTTCATTGCCTGCAGCTGCCTCTTGCCTTTAAATGGCAGGCGGTTGCTACAAGTCTTTGCTCATGCAAAGTACTTGTTATCTTGTCCTGCCTAAGCTTTGCCTTGCCTTTGTATTGCCTGCTGCCTGTCTTAACCTTGGAACTTAACCTGACTACACCTTGCCTTCCACCTCCGTCGATCCCGGAACAGTACCTGACCACCACTGCATCCCAGATCTCTGATCCCAGGCCAAGGTCTGTGTATTACTCCCTACCTCTGCCCTGCTGGTCCATATCCTGTCTTGCAGTCAGCAATGTTACAGGTTCATGTTTGTGGTTTGGGATGCGTTTCGCTAATACGTTAGTAGCACACCCTATAAAGTATTCATTGAATGCATTTGCAATGTCAGTAGGATTTGTCAGAGTAATATCCTCCTTAGGGATATTACTTGGTTGTTGATGGCTAGAAGGCTGGAATATATTGTCGATTACCTTCCAGAAGTTAGCTGGGTTTTATGTATTTTGGCGAAGATTGTCAGAGTAATATTGTGCTTTTGCATGACTTGTTTGCCTTGTGCACATATTCCGCAGGCATCTGTACTTATTACGATCCTTGTTAGTGCCAGTTACTTTGTAGCTTTTCCACAAGGCATCCCTGAAATGGTAGAGCGCTTTAAGGTCAGTTGTAACCCTTGAAAGGTGCCCACCCCCCCCCCCCCCCCACCCCGTACTATTATTCTGCGTAGTGGAGCATGGGTATCACAGAGTTTAAAGAACTCAGATTGAAAATAGTCGAGCGCAGAATCGGGGTCGGGAATTAAGTCAATTCAGTACCAAGGGCAGTTGGCAAGGTCAGTCAGAAACTGTTGTGGGTTAAAGTTTCTAAATGTTCTAGTGAGGAGGACTTTAGTGCTTGATTGGGGTGATTTAATTTTCCATACACAATACACTATTGCATGGTCACTGAGAATGTCAGGAAGGATTCCAGAGGATTGGATTCTGCTGGGATTAGAGGAGAGAATCCAGTCTAGCAAGGAATGGTTGTGAGATTTCACGTTTATCTGTGAGGGTTGGGAAATGAGTTGCATTAGGTTAAGTGACTTGAGTTGTATCTGGCTTTTGTGTTTTTAAGGGTTGAGCCAATTGTAGTTGAAATCCCCAAGAACAAGCAGCTCACTCTTCTCATTCAGAGAGGAAATGGAGCCAAGAAACTTGGTGATATCAGTCAGGGACTGTAGAGGGGCTTTAGGGGGCAGTAGATGCCAGCAATCAGGACAGGCTTAGAAAAGGGGAGGCAGATTTTGCCAACGCGGGTGGTAGATGGTCTAAGCAAATTGGGCCAGTATTGTTGCCAAATCCCATATCACTAATGTGAACACTCAATACATTTAAATATTACACAAACATTTTTTATGTAATTGAAACTCCCATATTATAACATTATTATAATGTTTATGTCTCTACAGTGTATGCCCATGCCAATTTAAATATTAATAAAGTAGAAAATATGAATAAAATATAAAGTGTAATATAGCGTGCATGTAATAGAAGTTAGTAGGAAAAGTTGAAAATCTTAATATGTTAATAGTTATTAGACTTCAATTGATATATTCTTCTGGCTTTCCCATTGATGGTTTCATTCTGTAAAATAATTGTTAGATTATTTATTTACTTTATTTATTAATAAACATGAAAGAATACTGTCAATGCTTAAAGTACAATGTCTATACGATTGTGGGTCTTTGAATGTAGGCACATGCGTTATCCTTAGAACCCACATTTTTTTTTTAAATGTAGGCGTGGTCTATAGAACACACATACAGTTACGGTTCTTTTAATGTAGGCTCATGTGTCGTCTATGGAAGGTATATGCTGGACATTTGGGAATGACAGTTCTCTGTAAACTTATATTTGCCTTGCTTATCCATGGCCCGAGACTGGGTGGCAGCAACCCATTGTAGAAGTTGTATGAATTTATGAAAGGGGTGTGCTGTACATAACTGTTTGAGTCTATCATGTAGTTGGGATTTAGGTCCACCTCATTTTCAAAGTTGATTGGTCCATATTGGTAATGGTATTAGGGCAGATACTCATGTTTGAGCAGGTACTCGGGTGAGGCAGGTACTCGCATGGGGGAAACATTGGAGTGATCAGTTCAGAAAGGTCTATTATTCAATCTCTTTCTCCTTCTAAAGTTGCCATCATCGAACATACCCATCCATGATACGTGCAATGCCCAACACTCCCCGTCTTGCCAAGGCATGGTGTTCAAATAATGAAATCATTCATTCTTAAGTTGTGTCGAATGCAATTCTACAAGTTTTTTGGTTGTTTTTTTCATGTAATGTTTACTTTTTAATGATATACTGATAGATCTCAGATGCATCTGTTCCACCTTGAAAAGCACAATATATCATATAAACATAACAGCAAGCCGGTCTTGTGTGGCATGGAGAAAGCGCCATGACCCATGCTGCAGTATGTACAAATGTTATGAGACAGATTTTGTTAATGCACAGTGTTTTTTTAATAAAATGAGAAACTGCAACAGTAGAGATGTACAAGGTCATTATACAAAGAGACGTGCACATTTTATCTTGTATTCAGACACCTGCGGGGTTACTACTGCACTAGCATTCAAAGTATCATAGTTGAAGATATTCAGTGCGCCATATGATGGCTTTGCTCTCAACTGCAACAACATAAATAACAGCACAAATTATATTCCGGTTGACTGAACATAGTGTTCATGCCACACCACAGAATGCCTCCGCCAAAAGTAAATGACACTACATCTGTATATGAAGTGTGTCCACACTTAAAGGGACAAGCACCATTCCACACAAAGAGAATATTTTGTCTCCACACTGGTGTATTTGGGACTTGTTACCTTACATACAGTGCTGTATGACCAGAAATAAAACCATCTAGGGAACGTTGTATACTGTGTATCTGAAAGAAACAATAAAGGATTTTATGATGGAAACCAATAATTGAAAGTTAATGTAGTCCTTGATATTACCATATTATTATATAGAGGTACTGTATTTCTCACAATACGATAATGTCACTATTTGAAGAAGATCCCTTTTGTAAACAATTTTTTATATTCATTATTTAATTAATGGTTCATTTTATTGATAATTTAGCTTTGAAATTAATCTAAATTGAATAATGCCGTCTTTATACATGATGCAATGCTTATATTCCCTGAGTTGAATTTGTTGAGGGAAATGGAGTAAAAGTTTAGATTTATGTAATGAGAATTACGGCACAGGTAAGAAAAAATAATTATAACCGAGAGAATGGAGTACTGGGAAGAAATTAGGTAGAAAAGGAGACATAGGGCCTCATGCAGTAAGCGCCGATAAGGCTTTTTTTGCCATTTTCCCGCCAAAAATGCTTTCCCGATTCAGTAAGCGCCGAAAAGTGGCAAAAATCGGCAATTTTGGTTCCAGATAAAAACTTATCGGCAGCTGATTGGCACTCTAGAATTGAGAGTTTTACGCCAGTCCAGCCCGCCAACTAAAGTTGGCAAGTTGGTGGAGGAGAAGCATCGGCAAGGGTGACACATAGAAAAAATCAGGCCCTTTTCCTGTCTGGGATTGATGCCGGGGGTCTCCGGAGCTGATACCATTAATATCAGCACCGGATCCCCCCCGGCATGCATCCGAGGCAGGAAAAATGCATTTAAAGCCCACTTCATTACCTTAGCGGCTCACCGCTAAGTTAATGAAGGGGTTAACCAGCCATACCAGGTTTATTGTGGGTAGCAGGGGTGGGTGAAGGGGGTATTTGGCCCTTGGTGGTTATTTAGGGCTTGCTGTCACGGTTGTGCTGGGTCGGACCGCGTGGCTGTGGTGGGGTTGTATAAGCATCGACCTTAGACCGCGCAGGCTGATCCGGATTGCGCAGTTCTTAGTCGTATGTAGCAGGGTCGGGGCTGGAGAAGGCAGCATCATCAGTGGACAAGCCATGGTCAGGACTGGAGAGATCAGGGTAAATGTTATTCAAGCAGGAGTTCGGCAACAGGTAATCAGAAGTTCCCTGTCTCAGCTTAGGAGCGTGAGCGCGGGCATGGGTTCTGCGCGTGTGATGACCACGGCCCATAGTTGTGGTCTCAGCAAAGGATAGGCAGACCGGAGTGGGCACGCTGCCAGGCAACACTGGTAAACCAGTGCTTCAGCGCAGGAGTCCAGAGCGGCCTGTGCAAGGAAAGAGAGAGCTACAGACCTCAGGACACGTGATTGGCCTCTGCTAAGGGTAGGGCAGCAGACCAGAGGAACAGGAAGCAGGAGGATACACGGGAGGTACTCCGCTTCAGCACAGGAACCAGGACACTGCCTCTGCTATGTAGAATGAGCAGCAGGCCCCAGGAACCAATCAGATAGGCTCTGCAGAGAAAGTACAGCAAGCCTCAGGAAATCGGGAGCTGAAGTCAGCACTGGAGTGACCTCTGCTTCAGCACACGAACCAGGAACACGGCCTCAGCTATGAAGAATGGGCGGCAGCCCCAGGTACCGGTAGATAGGCTCTTGCTGTGGAAGGATAGCAGGCCTCAGGAAACAGGGAGCTGAAGTCCACACTGAAGAGACCTCCGCTTCAGCAGAGAAGACAGGAACAGGCCGCTGCGTGCGACTAGCAGCCGACCTCAGGAAACAGGGATCTGAAGTTAACATGAAGAGTACTCCGCTTCAGCACAGGAACAGGCCACTGCATGCGACTTGCAGCCGGCCTCAGGAAACAGGGATCTGAAGTTAACATGAAGAGTACTCTGCTTCAGCACAGGAAACAGGAACAGAACTCTGCGTGAACTAGGGAATAGAACTAGAGAGATTAGTACACAACAGAGCCAAGCCTTAGGGCTTGTGGCAGAACACTTGTGACAACAAGGGGAAGGATTATGCTCGGCAGGGAAGTATTGTGGGAAAGGTGTCTTTAAAGGTCAGTTTACCAATAGCAGAAGGGGCGTGTATATAGCTTTATCAACTTTGCTCGCGTGACCACCATTGATCCAAACTCCTTCTCCGTCCATTTATCACATTTATATATACCTTTTTGTCCACTTTGGTCCTGCCTATTCTTTTCTTCCCTTTTCTTCCCCCCTCTTCCATTGTCCCCGTTTATATCCCCTTTTCCTTTTTTCTTTTTTTCTTTCTTTTCCCTCTCCCCCTTTCCCTTGCTCATTCCCTTTCTTCCCGTACATATTTGTTTTCTGTACTTTTGTCTCTGAGAATCTTTTTATTATTATCATTATCTCTACATATTCATTATCTAGTTTTAGATTTATGGACCCTAATCATTTGGAATAGTGATATATCTCAACTAGCATCTGTTTATCATATGATTCAGTCGATGATGCTATATTATATTATGCTATATTATATTATCCTATAGTACTTAAATGTATTTTAATTCATTATGTTAAATTGTATGTTATTACATGTATCTGTTTACTTGGTCATTTTCTCTAGTATTGTTGGTCTATTTGGCCCGTATGTGCTTTGGAGCATATAGGGGTTAATGTTATCTTTACATTGACCTCGTGTACCTGATTAGCAATTAGCAGTCTTCTGTGTTCTGATTTGTTCATCTTACTATAATACTACTTTCCACACCTATGCTGATTCTCCTGATGAAGTCTCCTCGAGACGAAACGTGTAGAGAGTGTTATGTGGAGGTGTACCGTCCAGATTAATTCTATATCACTCACTAGCTTGTATACAGCATTTTATTGCTTCTTTTGAAGTATTGATCTCAGCCATCCACCCGTTGTATTCATGGGAACTTTTTCCGGTCGAATCCTCTGACGTCACTGAGTTCTCGCGATACCTGGAGATGAGAACTCACTGTGTGACGCTGGATTGAGAGGAAGGCGGCATCCCTTGTGTTCCCCAGGATCCGGAGGCGTTTACAGAGGCTGCTGCAGTGTATCTACACCGGACACCTCACTGAAGTTATCCGTTACCGGGTTCCTGCGACTGGCTTGCTGAGTTTTACTCAAAATTGCTTTTTATTAAGCTATGTTTGTGAGTGTGCATTTTTAAATCCTTGACTCCATAAATTTATTGTTATACCTTTTTACACTATGAGTGCGCCTGTTTTTTTTGTGTTTATATATATATATATACAGTGGTCGACAAATCACAAAAAAATCTACTCGCTGAACGAAAAAATCTACTCGCCACCTAGTACCACACGTGTGCTGCTTGGCCAATAGGAGCTCGCCACAATGTTAAATCCACTCGCCCGGGGCGTGCAAATGTATAGGTTTGTCGAACACTGTGTATATATATATATATATATATATATATATATATATATTTATATATTTATATTTATATATTTATATACACACACATGATGAACCAATATACAAATAAATGTTGAAGGGTTATCATAAACATGCTATACTACAAATACCACTTCTCCATACAGACACACTACAATTAAATCATATTTCCTAAAAAAAATCCAATCTCATCTTCCAATCAAAATACTCAAATGCCAATCAAAACATTGCATTTACATTGTATACATGATGCATACAATCTATGCACCATGTACACTCTGCAAATCAATGTTAACAATAAAATATTCCAAAAAAAATACCAATGCATCCAAACAAGTATACTATTTAAAGCAATCAAGTCACCATAAATCAATTAGCATTCATTAATCAAATTACTAATCAATTTAAAAACCATCCATAACAATTAAACAATTAACTATTTCAATCGTTAAACAGAACAAGTTACCATTAGACAAAATATAAGTACACCAAAAAGAATACAATATACAAAAGCAAGCCTCACCATGACCTAAAGTACTCATACAAGACCAAAAATTACATCTATCTAATTAGAAAATACATTACACACACATTTATGCATAGCAACATTGCCAAAATAATATTAAATACTACAAAACAATGTTTTAAAAAAAAAAAATTTCTTACCCTGTATGTATATATTGATCTAGACATACATACATACAGTGGCAAGAAATTATCTTTAAAAAAAAAAACACATGTAAAAAAACAAAAAGAAAATTGAACATGTTAAAAAAAATACATTTCTTTTGTTCACTTACCATTACTTGACCCACTCACCGACTCCCGTTGAACAGCTTACTCTCGAACCAATCCACGCACAGGAACCCATAAAATAATAAACCATAAAATAATAAACAATAAAATATTTTTTTTTTTAAGATCATTTCTTGCCACTGTATTTATGTATGTCTAGATCGATATATACATACAGGGTAAGAAATGATTTTGTTTTAAAACCTTGTTTTGCAGTATTTAAAATGATTTTGGCTATGCTGCTATGCATAAATGTGTGTGTAATGTATTTTCTAATTAGATAGATGTACTTTTTGATCTTGTATGGTGTACTTTAGGTAATGGTGAGGCTTGCTTTTGTATATTGTATTCTTTTTGGTGTACTTATATTTTGTCTGATGGTAACTTGTTCTGTTTAACGATTGAAATAGTTAATTGTTTAATTGTTATGGATGGTATTTAAATTGTTTAGTGATTTGATTAATGAATGCTAATTGATTTATGGTGACTTGATTGCTTTAAATAGTATACTTGTTTGGATGTATTAGTATTTTTTTTGGAATATTTTATTGTTAACATTGATTTGCAGAGTGTACATGGTGCATAGATTGTATGCATCATGTATACAATGTAAATGCATTGTTTTGATTGGCATTTGAGTATTTTGATTGGAAGATGAGATTGGATTTTAATAATTTAATTGTAGTGTGTCTGTATGGAGAAGTGGTATTTGTAGTAGAGCATGTTTGTGATAACCCTTCAACATTTATTTGTATATTGGTTCATCATGTGTGTATATATATATATATATATATATATATATATATATTTATATATATATATATATATATATATATATATATGTATATATATAGTTGCAGGTGGGTATATATGTATATATATAGTTGCAGGTGGGTATCGGGCCAGGGTGGCTTAACCCCTTAATTACATTTGCGGTTATTATCCGATAAGGTGATTAAGGGGTTAATTGATATCTGAATGTAATTGCAATGTATTGGCTATGTATTTTGTTGGCAACGGAGGACAAGGATTTTCTTGGGGAGGGGGCTTCTTATTGATGTGGTGAGTAGAACTTTATTTATTTTATTATGCTAGTTAATGTGTTTAATAATGGGCAAATAATCTATTATCCCTATTTGGATAATAGTTATTTTGCACATTATTGTACTGTATGTGTTGGGGAGGGGGGGGATTGATGTATTTAATGTATAGCTCAGGTTTATTTTTTTTACATATAGGGTTGGTTCCTTTTTGTCTGCGAGAGACCTCTGGAGACCACCTGCGGTATCCTCTGGCTTCTCACGGGTACCAGGCTGGCGGGTACACTGGGGACACCTGCGGGGAAGAACCGGTGGCCCCACATCTGTGGGAGCACTGCGGACCCATAGGGACCACCCGTGGGTCCCCAGACCCCCGTGGGAACCACCCGAGGCCCCTCAGATACCTGTGGTTCTGACCTGGGGCACCCCAGATATCCGCGGGCCTACAGTGGAGACCACATTGTGGACCACGGTGACCTGCGGAGACCAACTGGTGGACCATGGCGCCTGGCGGGACCCACCAACAGGCCTCCAGACCCTGTGTGAAACATGATGCTGGTAACCTGTAGGTCTGTGTGGTCACCCGTCAGGCCCATCGGGGACTCCTGTGGGCCTGGGGTATTAACCCTGTATGTAATAGAATAAATCATGTATTTATGGGGGGGCACAGGGGGTGGGTTATGTATTTAATAAATATAATGATGTTTATTGTGGGGGAGTGTATTGTTTTTATTGTGGGTACTGGGGGTGGGGGGAGGGGTATTGGCCCCAAGGGTATGTGGGTAAGCCTCCCGGCTGGGTATTGGGTGAGGGTGGTTAGGCCTCATGGGGTGCGGGGTAGTGGGGGAGGGTATGTAGGCCTCCCGAGTTGTGGGTGAGGGTGGGTTAACCCCTTAATGACTGTAGCTGTTAATATCCGCTATGGTGATTAAGGGGTTAGGGGACATTACATTGGCTGTTTTTATTCTTGTTTATGTTTTGCAGCATCAGAGGGGGCATGGGCGGTGATGAAGATGAGGATGGCCTTCATCGTGGCAGCCGGACAAGGGTGAGTGCAATATGTATATGTGTTTAATGTATTTATTCTTTTTTATGTATTTAAAATGGGCACATTCACTACTATCCATTTGTGGATAATAGTAAGTGTGCTCATTTCTGTATTGTATGTTTTAGGGGGTGTGTATTTATTGTACAGTATTTGTGTTGTTGTATTTTTTGGGGGGGCACAGAATTGGTATTGCAGGCCTGCGGGGAACACCCGAGGTCTCCCGCCGGCCTCTAGTATCATTGCTGTGCATCCCAAAAATGTGATATATGTAATGGGGGCATAGGGGTTGTTGGGGGCACAGGGGGTGTATGTTGTTTATTGCAATGTTTATTGGGGGCAATTGTCCCCAATAAACATGCTATTATGCCTTAACTCCTTCATTGCCTTAGCGGATAGCCGCTATGGTAATGAAGCAGCATTAATGTATTTTTAATAATATTGTGCGGGAGCAGGGGGTCCCCTGAGCTGAACCGCATTGATTTGTGGCTCAGGGACCCCCTGCTTCCCGAGTTACAGGCCCCGGTATGGGGCATCAGTACCAGTGTCGCCGCCATCTTTATAGAGCTCACGTCGCGTCTTGGACGCTATAAAGATGGCGGCGACACTGGCACCTGTTGCCCCATACTGGGGCCTGTAACTCGGGAAGCAGGTAGTCCCTGAGCCACAAATCAATGCGATTCAGCTCAGGGGACCCCCTGCTCACAGTACACTATTATTAAAAATACATTAATGCTGCTTAATTAACATAGCATATAGCCGCTAAGGTAAGGAATGATTGTTTATTTATATGTGTATTTTACTCATAGTGTAGATGTGCAGGGGTCTCCCTGCTTCCCGTGATACAGGCACCTTTATGGGGTGCCGGTATCCCTCTGCTTTGATTGCATTCCGCGGTCACGTGATCGGGACAATTAAATGCAGTGGGATACCGGCACCTCATAATGGGGCCTGTATCTCGGGAAGCACGGGGTCCCCGGACCTGAAACCAATGCGGTTCAGCTCCGGAGACCCCCTGCACATGTACACTATGAGTTAAATTTGTTTTGATATATTTTTATTTTGCCGATGTTGCGCAGAGAGAGTGGCGGATCTCACTCTGCTGCAAACACATATCGGCAGAAACGGCGTATCGCCAGGTTATCGGGAGCCAGGCTTTTTATCACCGGCTCATCGGCGTTTTGCTTTCGCAGTGATTCACCAGGGATTCGGCCCTTACTGAATACTGCGAGGGCAAATCGCCAAAATCATGCTGATAGGGAACACTTGGCGAGAGCACTTTTTTGGCGCCTACTGCATAGAGCCCATAGTGAGAAATACAAAGTTTTTGTTTTATGTGCAAAATGTAGCCTCTCGATTTTGTTTACATTTTTTAGCAGAATGCTTTATTTGTTTATGTTTTTTCGACTCTTTGGTCTTGTTGCATAAAACCTGTAATGCTGTATGCATAATATTTTGTGTCCGTAAATACAGAAAAATAATTAAAAAGCATTATAATCTTAGGAAAGCGGAGCTTGTTGTATTTTACTAAAATTATACTGGAAAGATGTTCAACCTTTTTGGTATTGAAGTAGTTAATCATGTGTAGCAGGATATAATAACTTATTAAATTGTGAATTTATTTCCAGTGAAAATAGAATATGAAGTTTAATACATGTTTTTCCTGTTTCATTAATCATTATGCAGTCATTTCATTCCCAGAGAAAAATCATATACTGAACTTTCAGTTCCATTTTTAATTAACTACAATTTAGTATATGAATAGCCCGAAAGTCACAAAGTAGCCAAAGTAAAAACCTTTGTGAACATCACCCCTAATCCCTCCATTGACAGAGGTACTTACAGATGTAGCCTGTGCAAGGTAGGGGTACGGCTGCGTTGTATGGGAGCGGCGGAGCTCTGCAGCGTACCCGTCAAGCGGTGACCGCCATCTTGTAGCTCGTGCATGCACAAATGCAGCCGTGTGCATGAGAGGCGAGACGTTGCTGTGGCCATTTTAGGTTCGCGCATGCGCAGTGGAGTCATTGTGCATGCGAAGTCCCCAGAGTTGTGGTGGCCATTTTAGGAGAGGCTCCGCAAGGGACTACATGTCCCAGGAGCCTGAGGGACATGCAGGTAAAGATTGACACAGTTTGGCAGTTACAGGCAGTTGCTGGCAGTTACTGGCAGTTGGAAGAAGGGGAGAACCGTTGAGGTAGTGTCCAGGGA